>NC_091304.1:11131679-11264179 GCF_038502225.1 Cherax quadricarinatus | reverse complement strand
TCCCACTGGACCTCCCGCAGGAAGTTCTTCAACCCTATGTAGTCCCCTCTTTTATAGTCAGGCTTTTCCCATTCAACTCCTGTTATTCTCTCCACTTGCAGCTCTACTATGTATTCAAAGCACAGAACCACGTGGTCGCTAGCTCCCAGGGGACTCTCATACTTGATGTCCTCAATGTCTGAGCTGCCCAGGGTGAACACAAGGTCCAATCTTGCTGGTTCATCCTCCCCTCTCACTCTGGTAGTGTCCTTAACATGTTGGTGCATGTGTGTGTGTGTGTGTGTGTGTGTGTGTGTGTGTGTGTGTGTGTGTGTGTTCACTTGCATAACCTGAACATCTTACACTTCACATTAAGAGTCTCTGGATTTACAACAATTTATGCTAATTATCCAAATTTCGAGGATTGTCTTGCTGCCTTTGTCAAGAAAAAAAACCTTAACAGAATCCAAGTTGACTGCGACGCTCTCTGCTACACTTCGACGCTCTCTGCTACACTTCGACGCACTCTGCTACACTTCGACGCACTCTGCTACACTTCGACGCTCTCTGCTACACTTCGACGCTCTCTGCTACACTTCGACGCACTCTGCTACACTTCGACGCTTTCTGCGACACTTTGACGCTCTCTGCGACAATTCGACGCACACTGCGGCACTTTTACACATTCTGCGACACCATATGCGACGCATTCTGCGACGGAACGAATTATAAATAAAAAAAGAGACAGAAAAAGTGGCAGATCCGCGCTGGTATTGATCAAGTAACCGTTCTTGCGCAGCGCTAACTGCGCCAGCCTCACCTGTCCTCAAGGACCAACTGCGCAGTTTGAACGAACTTCTGGGGAGAGGGGGAGAGAGGAGGGGAGGTGGCAGGAGTCACCTGGCACTGTCTTGGTGTCCCCGGGGGTCACCTGGCGCTGTCTTGGTGTCCCTCGGGGGTCACTGGTACTGTCTTGGTGTCCCCAGAGGTCACTGGTACTGTCTTGGTGTTCTCTGGGGTCACCTGGCACTGTCTTGGTGTCCCCGGGGGTCACCTAGCACTGTCTTGGTGTCCCCGGGAGTCACTGGTACTGTCTTGGTGTCCCCAGAGGTCGCTGGTACTGTCTTGGTGTTCTCTGGGGTCACCTGGCACTGTCTTGGTGTCCCCGGGGGTCACTGGTACTGTCTTGGTGTCCCCAGAGGTCGCTGGTACTGTCTTGGTGTTCTCTGGGGTCACCTGGCACTGTCTTGGTGTCCCCGGGGGTCACTGGTACTGTCTTGGTGTCCCCAGAGGTCGCTGGTACTGTCTTGGTGTTCTCTGGGGTCACCTGGCACTGTCTTGGTGTCCCCGGGGGTCACCTGGCACTGTCTTGGTGTCCCCGGGGGTCACTGGTACTGTCTTGGTGTCCCCAGAGGTCGCTGGTACTGTCTTGGTGTTCTCTGGGGTCACCTGGCACTGTCTTGGTATCCCCTGGGGTCACCTGGCGCTGTCTTGGTGTCCCCGGGGGTCACTGGTACTGTCTTGGTGTCCCCAGAGGTCACTGGTACTGTCTTGGTGTCCCCTGGGGTAACCTGGCACTGTTTTGGTGTCCCCTGGGGTCACCTGACGCTGTCTTGGTGTCCCCCGGGGGTCACTGGTACTGTCTTGGTGTCCCCGGGGGTCACTGGTGCTGTCTTGGTGTCCCCAGAGGTCACTTGTACTGTCTTGGTGTCCTCTGGGGTCACCTGGCACTGTCTTAGTGTCCCCTGGGGTCACCTGGCGCTGTCTTGGTGTCCCCAGGGCTCACCTGGCACTGTCTTGGTGTCCCCGGGGGTCACCTGGCACTGTCTTGGTGTCCTCGGGGGTCAATGGCATTGTCTTGGTGTCTCCTGGAGTCACCTGGCACTGTCTTGGTGTCCTCTGGGGTCACCTGGCGCTGTCTTGGTGTCCCCAGGGCTCACCTGGCACTGTCTTAGTGTCTCCGGAGGTCACCTGGCACTGTCTTGGTGTCCTCGGGGGTCAATGGCATTGTCTTGGTGTCCCCTGGAGTCACCTGGCACTGTCTTGGTGTCCTCTGGGGTCACCTGGCGCTGTCTTGGTGTCCCCAGGGCTCACCTGGCACTGTCTTGGTGTCCCCTGGGGTCACCTGGCACTGTCTTGGTGTCACCAGGGGTCACTGGCACTGTCTTGTGTCCCCTGGGATCACCTGGTACTGTCTTTGTGTCCTCGGGGGTCACCTGGCACTGTCTTGGTGTCCCCGGGGGCCACTGGCACTGTCTTGGTGTCCCCTGGGATCACCTGGCACTGTCTTGGTGCCCCTGGGGGGTAACCTGGCACTGTCTTTTTGTCTCCGAGGTTCACCTGGCATGTCTTGGTGCCCCCAGGGAGTCACCCGGCACTCTCGCTTGGTGTCCTCGGGGGTCACTTGGCACGCTCTCACCTGGTGGTACAAGAACGCACTTGCTAGACGCAAAGTGAAAGGACGCGCGCACACATGATCAATCTGCAATATATATACCTCTCACATGCAACATATATACCTCTCACATGCAACATATATACCTCTCACATGCAATATATATACCTCTCACATGCAACATATATACCTCTCACATGCAACATATATACCTCTCACATGCAACATATATACCTCTCACATGCAACATATATATCTCTCACATGCAACATATATACCTCTCACATGCAACATATATACCTCTCACATGCAACATATATACCTCTCACATGCAACATATATACCTCTCACATGCAACATATATACCTCTCACATGCAACATATATACCTCTCACATGCAACATATATACCTCTCACATGCAACATATATACCTCTCACATGCAACGTATATACCTCTCACATGCAACATATATACCTCTCACATGCAACATATATACCTCTCACATGCAACATATATACCTCTCTCCTGCAACATATATACCTCTCTCCTGCAACATATATACCTCTCACATGCAACATATATACCTCTCTCCTGCAACATATATACATATAACATATATACCTCTCTCCTGCAACATATATACCTCTCTCCATGCAACATATATACCTCTCACATGCAACATATATACCTCTCACATGAAACATATATACCTCTCACATGCAACATATATACATCTATACACCTCTCACTCCTGCAACATATATACCTCTCTCCTGCAACATATATACCTCTCTCCTGCAACATATATACCTCTCACATGCAACATATATACCTCTCTCCTGCAACATATATACCTCTCACATGCAACATATATACCTCTCTCCTGCAACATATATACCTCTCACATGCAACATATATACCTCTCACATGCAACATATATACCTCTCTCCTGCAACATATATACCTCTCACATGCAACATATATACCTCTCACATGCAACATATATACCTCTCTCCTGCAACATATATACCTCTCTCCTGCAACATATATACCTCTCTCCTGCAACATATATACCTCTCACATGCAACATATATACCTCTCTCCTGCAACATATATACCTCTCTCCTGCAACATATATACCTCTCTCCTGCAACATATATACCTCTCTCCTGCAACATATATACATCTCTCCTGCAACATATATACCTCTCACATGCTATATACTCTCACATGCAACATATATACCTCTCTCCTGCAACATATATACCTCTCTCCTGCAACATATATACCTCTCACATGCAACATATATACCTCTCACATGCAACATATATACCTCTCTCCTGCAACATATATACCTCTCTCCTGCAACATATATACCTCTCTCCTGCAACATATATACCTCTCTCCTGCAACATATATACCTCTCTCCTGCAACATATATACCTCTCTCCTGCAACATATATACCTCTCTCCTGCAACATATATACCTCTCTCCTGCAACATATATACCTCTCTCCTGCAACATATATACCTCTCTCCTGCAACATATATACATCTCTCCTGCAACATATATACCTCTCACATGCAACATATATACCTCTCACATGCAACATATATACATCTCTCAGTAGTATATACTCTTAGATTAGAGAAAGTCCGTGGAACTTTAATTTATTTGAGGTTTGTAAGTTCAGCGTCGTATATTTTAAACCTTATTTGAACCTGACTATTAAAACGACGTTTTAGAGTCTTTTCTGTTTTAAGTCTGTTAAGATTTTCTGCGGCTGGTTATGGAGGAAGACTGGCGGACGGAGTATCAAGCCTGCAGCACTCTGTGTTGTGGGAGTAGATTTGTTAAGTGCTTCGTTCTCATCCTGTGGAAGGTGGTTACCCCATACCCATCCTGTGGACGGTGGTCACCCCATACCCATCCTGTGGACGGTAGTCACCCCATACCCATCCTGTGGACGGTAGTCACCCCATACCCATCCTGTGGACGGTAGTCACCCCATACCCATCCTGTGGACGGTGGTCACCCCATACCCATCCTGTGGACGGTAGTCACCCCATACCCATCCTGTGGACGGTAGTCACCCCATACCCATCCTGTGGACGGTAGTCACCCCATACCCATCCTGTGGACGGTAGTCACCCCATACCCATCCTGTGGACGGTAGTCACCCCATACCCATCCTGTGGACGGTAGTCACCCCATACCCATCCTGTGGACGGTAGTCACCCCATACCCATCCTGTGGACGGTAGTCACCCCATACCCATCCTGTGGACGGTAGTCACCCCATACCCATCCTGTGGACGGTAGTCACCCCATACCCATCCTGTGGACGGTAGTCACCCCATACCCATCCTGTGGACGGTAGTCACCCCATACCCATCCTGTGGACGGTAGTCACCCCATACCCATCCTGTGGACGGTAGTCACCCAATACCCATCCTGTGGACGGTAGTCACCCCATACCCATCCTGTGGACGGTAGTCACCCCATACCCATCCTGTGGACGGTAGTCACCCCATACCCATCCTGTGGACGGTAGTCACCCCATACCCATCCTGTGGACGGTAGTCACCCCATACCCATCCTGTGGACGGTAGTCACCCCATACCCATCCTGTGGACGGTAGTCACCCCATACCCATCCTGTGGACGGTAGTCACCCCATACCCATCCTGTGGACGGTAGTCACCCCATACCCATCCTGTGGACGGTAGTCACCCCATACCCATCCTGTGGACGGTAGTCACCCCATACCCATCCTGTGGACGGTAGTCACCCCATACCCATCCTGTGGACGGTAGTCACCCCATACCCATCCTGTGGACGGTAGTCACCCCATACCCATCCTGTGGACGGTAGTCACCCCATACCCATCCTGTGGACGGTAGTCACCCCATACCCATCCTGTGGACGGTAGTCACCCCATACCCATCCTGTGGACGGTAGTCACCCCATACCCATCCTGTGGACGGTGGTCACCCCATACCCATCCTGTGGACGGTAGTCACCCCATACCCATCCTGTGGACGGTAGTCACCCCATACCCATCCTGTGGACGGTAGTCACCCCATACCCATCCTGTGGACGGTAGTCACCCCATACCCATCCTGTGGACGGTAGTCACCCCATACCCATCCTGTGGACGGTAGTCACCCCATACCCATCCTGTGGACGGTAGTCACCCCATACCCATCCTGTGGACGGTAGTCACCCCATACCCATCCTGTTGACGGTAGTCACCCCATACCCATCCTGTGGACGGTAGTCACCCCATACCCATCCTGTTGACGGTAGTCACCCCATACCCATCCTGTGGACGGTAGTCACCCCATACCCATCCTGTGGACGGTAGTCACCCCATACCCATCCTGTGGACGGTAGTCACCCCATACCCATCCTGTGGACGGTAGTCACCCCATACCCATCCTGTGGACGGTAGTCACCCCATACCCATCCTGTGGACGGTAGTCACCCCATACCCATCCTGTGGACGGTAGTCACCCCATACCCATCCTGTGGACGGTAGTCACCCCATACCCATCCTGTGGACGGTAGTCACCCCATACCCATCCTGTGGACGGTAGTCACCCCATACCCATCCTGTGGACGGTAGTCACCCCATACCCATCCTGTGGACGGTAGTCACCCCATACCCATCCTGTGGACGGTAGTCACCCCATACCCATCCTGTGGACGGTAGTCACCCCATACCCATCCTGTGGACGGTAGTCACCCCATACCCATCCTGTGGACGGTAGTCACCCCATACCCATCCTGTGGACGGTAGTCACCCCATACCCATCCTGTGGACGGTAGTCACCCCATACCCATCCTGTGGACGGTAGTCACCCCATACCCATCCTGTGGACGGTAGTCACCCCATACCCATCCTGTGGACGGTAGTCACCCCATACCCATCCTGTGGACGGTAGTCACCCCATACCCATCCTGTGGACGGTAGTCACCCCATACCCATCCTGTGGACGGTAGTCACCCCATACCCATCCTGTGGACGGTAGTCACCCCATACCCATCCTGTGGACGGTAGTCACCCCATACCCATCCTGTGGACGGTAGTCACCCCATACCCATCCTGTGGACGGTAGTCACCCCATACCCATCCTGTGGACGGTAGTCACCCCATACCCATCCTGTGGACGGTAGTCACCCCATACCCATCCTGTGGACGGTAGTCACCCCATACCCATCCTGTGGACGGTAGTCACCCCATACCCATCCTGTGGACGGTAGTCACCCCATACCCATCCTGTGGACGGTAGTCACCCCATACCCATCCTGTGGACGGTAGTCACCCCATACCCATCCTGTGGACGGTAGTCACCCCATACCCATCCTGTGATCGGTAGCCACCCCATACCCATCCTGTGGACGGTAGTCACCCCATACCCATCCTGTGGACGGTAGTCACCCCATACCCATCCTGTGGACGGTAGTCACCCCATACCCATCCTGTGGACGGTAGTCACCCCATACCCATCCTGTGGACGGTAGTCACCCCATACCCATCCTGTGGACGGTAGTCACCCCATACCCATCCTGTGGACGGTAGTCACCCCATACCCATCCTGTGGACGGTAGTCACCCCATACCCATCCTGTGGACGGTAGTCACCCCATACCCATCCTGTGGACGGTAGTCACCCCATACCCATCCTGTGGACGGTAGTCACCCCATACCCATCCTGTGGACGGTAGTCACCCCATACCCATCCTGTGGACGGTAGTCACCCCATACCCATCCTGTGGACGGTAGTCACCCCATACCCATCCTGTGGACGGTAGTCACCCCATACCCATCCTGTGGACGGTAGTCACCCCATACCCATCCTGTGGACGGTAGTCACCCCATACCCATCCTGTGGACGGTAGTCACCCCATACCCATCCTGTGGACGGTAGTCACCCCATACCCATCCTGTGGACGGTAGTCACCCCATACCCATCCTGTGGACGGTAGTCACCCCATACCCATCCTGTGGACGGTAGTCACCCCATACCCATCCTGTGGACGGTAGTCACCCCATACCCATCCTGTGGACGGTAGTCACCCCATACCCATCCTGTGGACGGTAGTCACCCCATACCCATCCTGTGGACGGTAGTCACCCCATACCCATCCTGTGGACGGTAGTCACCCCATACCCATCCTGTGGACGGTAGTCACCCCATACCCATCCTGTGGACGCTAGTCACCCCATACCCATCCTGTGGACGGTAGTCACCCCATACCCCTGCTGTGGACGGTAGTCACCCCATACCCATCCTGTGGACGGTAGTCACCCCATACCCATCCTGTGGACGGTAGTCACCCCATACCCATCCTGTGGACAGTAGTCACCCCATACCCATCCTGTGGACGGTAGTCACCCCATACCCATCCTGTGGACGGTAGTCACCCCATACCCATTCTGTGGACGGTAGTCACCCCATACCCATCCTGTGGACGGTAGTCACCCCATACCCATCCTGTGGACGGTGGTCACCCCATACCCATCCTGTGGACGGTAGTCACCCCATACCCATCCTGTGGGTGTTATTGAAAACATAAGAGAGGCACATGATGGGTACAGTGACTGGTCATCAGTGTTATGGTGGTTGAGCAGGTTATAGTGTTAATTCACTGTTAACAAGTTTATGATCTAGCAGCTATAAGACGTTACTTACATAAGACACCTGCTGTCGCTCTTCACCTAGCAGTAAATCAGGTACCTGGATGTTAGTGGACTGGTGTGGGTCGCATCCTGGGACAAAACTGACCTAATTTGCCCGAATTGCTTAGCATAACAAGGGGGTTTCCGTATAGTAGTATGTTATTGATGTCAACTGTGGTCTGTATACCTTGTACATGTAGAAACAAAGATATTATTATTATTATTATTATTATTATTATTATTATTATTATTATTATTATTAAACTATTATTATTATTAGGGTACTGAGTTATTTACAGTACCTAATATTTACCAAGTTATGGTTGAACTTAGTTATATATATATATATATATATATATATATATATATATATATATATATATATATATATATATATATATATATATATATATATATATAATAATGGTTATAAGTTAGGTATTTTTCCCCAAGTTATTGCTAATATTTATCTGTGTTTAAAACACTCTGGCATTTCTTGAACATTTGTGAGATTTGGCTCGGAATTAGGTATTTTTTGAGCGCATTCCAGCACATAGTGACGCAGGTTTGACAGTCTGTTTTTTAGTTAGGTCTACAGCAGGTGCTAGTAATACAGGTCATGTATATGGCCAAGACCCGTGTCAGGAGGCACTTGTCCTGTCTCCTGGAGGAGGCAGGACTATGGTGGGTGGGCAGTGCTGGGTCACAGTGGTTGGTCACAGAGGTGGGCAGTGTTGGGTCTCAGTGGTGGGAGTGTTGGGTCTCAGTGGTGGGTCACAGAGGTGGGCAGTGGTGAGTCTCAGTGGTGGGCAGTGGTGAGTCTCAGTGGTGGGCAGTGGTGGGTCACAGAGGTGGACAATGTTGGGTCTCAGTGGTGGGTTTAATTGGTGGGCAGTAGTGAATCTGTGGTGGGTCACAGAGGTGGGCAGTGGTGGGTCACAAAGGTGGGTCACAGTGGTGGGTCACAGTGGTGGCTCTCAGATAGGTCACAATGGTGGGGTCACAGTGGTGAGTCTCAGAGGTGGATCATGGTGGGTCACAATGTTGGGTTACAATAGTGGTCACAATGGTGGGTCACAGTGGTGGGTCACAGTGGCGGGTCACAATGGTGGGTCACAAAGGTGGGTCACAGTGGTGGGTCACAGTGGTGGGTCACAGTGGCGGGTCACAGTGGCGGGTCACAATGGTGGGTCACAGTGGTGGGTCACAGTGGTGGGTCACAGTGGTGCGTCACAGTGGCGGGTCACAATGGTGGGGCACAGTGATGGATCACAGTGAGTCACAGTGGTGGGTCACAATGGTGGATCACAATGGTGGGTCACAGTGGTGGGTCACAGTGGTGGGTCACAATGGTAGGTCACAGTGGTGGATCACAATGGTGGGTCACAGTGGTGGGTCACAGTGGCGGGTCACAATGGTGGGTCACAAAGGTGGGTCACAGTGGTGGGTCACAGTGGTGGGTCACAATGGTGGGTCACAAAGATGGGTCACAGTGGTGGGTCACAATGGTGGGTCACAGTGGTGAGTCACAGTGGTGGGTCACAATGGTGGATCACAATGGTGGGTCACAGTGGTGGGTCACAGTGGTGGGTCACAATGGTAGGTCACAGTGGTGGATCACAATGGTGGGTCACAGTGGTGGGTCAGTGGTGGGTCACAGTGGTGGGTCACAATGGTGGATCACAGTGGTGGGTCACAGTGGTGGGTCACAGTGGTGGATCACAGTGGTGGGTCACAATAGTGGGTCACAATGGTTGGTCACAATGGTGGGTCACAGTGGTGGGTCACAATGGTGGGTCAGAATGGTGGGTCACAATGGTGGGTCACAGTGGTGGGTCACAATGGTGGGTCACAATGGTGGATCACAATGGTGGGTCACAGTGGTGGGTCACAGTAGTGGGTCACAGTGGTGGGTCACAATGGTGGGTCACAATGGTGGGTCACAGTGGTGGGTCACAATGGTGGATCACGATGGTGGATCAATGGTGGATCACAATGGTGGGTCACAATGGTTGGTCACAATGGTGGATCACAATGGTGGGTCACAATGGTTGGTCACAATGGTGAATCACAATGGTGGGTCACAATGGTGGATCACAATGGTGGATCACAGTGGTGGGTCACAATGGTGGGTCACAATGGTGGGTCACAATGGTGGATCACAATGGTGGATCACAATGGTGGGTCACAGTGGTGGGTCACAATGGTGGATCACAATGGTGGATCACAATGGTGGATCACAATGGTGGATCACAATGGTGGGTCACAATGGTGGATCACAGTGGTGGGTCACAATGGTGGGTCACAATGGTGGATCACAATGGTGGGTCACAATGGTGGGTCACAATGGTGGATCACAATGGTGGATCACAATGGTGGGTCACAATGGTGGATCACAATGGTGGGTCACAATGGTGGGTCACAGTGGTGGGTCACAATGGTGGGTCACAGTATTAAACTTGTTCCCTCCAAATTTTCCCCCAGGCGACGAACGGTTTCGTTCGATCACGTTAAGTGGCGCTGACTTGGCCTTACCAGACCCCATAAAAATATAACCTTGTGCAACAACAACGCTGCAGATCTTTACCACATATTTTTCCCAAACTTAGAAAAAGCCAATGTTCTCTTCTACTGGGCGTACCTTCATAAAACAAAGGGAAAATATGGAATATCGGTGCTAATTCGACGACCAGATATTTCGAACAATCTTAAACTATTTTAATGTCTTTAAAATTCCATTCTACTTCCTTCTCTATATATTTTTCACCTTTTATGCGTTTATATTTTTATTATATATTTTTGCTCATTATTTAGGAACTTGTGAATTTGTGCTGGATTAAAATTTACGATAAAACAGAATAAACTGGTTTAGGTCATAAAATATTTTTGTATTAAGTTTTTTTTTCGAATATTTTTGCATTGTTCAACTTATCAGGTTTATTATAATTTACGAGTGCCAAATAAGCGGTGTTCTCAGGTTCATGATGTTGATGTTGCAATGTTGAAGATTGTGTTGCGTATGATGTTGCAGCAGCAGCAACACTAGCAGCTGCAGCAACAGCAACACTAGCAGCTGCAGCCCGCAGCTGCAGCGGCCCAGCAGCGCGGCCTCGCTGCAGCGGCACTGCAGCGCCAACTGACAGCTGCAAGCACTGTGCTGCAGCGCAGACGGCTGCGGCGGCATGGCGGCGCCAGCACCGCAGGCTGCGCGGCACGCAGCTGCAGCGGCACGCAGGCGCGGCGGTCAGCAGCGCAGCAGCACTAGCAGCTGCGGCAGGCAAGCTGCGCACACGACGGCGCGCTGCGCGGCAACCGCGGCTGCAGCGGCAACAGCGCTGCACAGCCGCTGCGGCGGCACCAGCAGCGGGCGCACAGCGCCTGCAGCAGCACTGCGCGCGCAAGACAGGCGCTACTGTGGCGCGGCAACGCGACAGCGCGCAGGCATGCAGCGCACAGCACTGCAGCGCAGCGCAGGCTGCGCGCGCCACAGCGCGCGGCCTGCAGCGCAATCACGGACAGCTGCAGGCACCTGGCAGGCTGCAGCAACACTGACGCGCGCACTGCCGCTGCAAGCACGAGCGGTGGTCAGGCTGACAATGCACGTAAAGTGCGCCAGTTGTTGATAGATTTACAATGTTTTGTGTGCATTGTTTACAGTGCCACGTACACTCAGGTGTTTACACATCTGAGTGTACGTTGCAGATGTCGCTGTGCGTGTTATTACTGTTGCTATATTACCCTCTGAGATGTTAAATTACTAATTATGTTGCACACACACACACACACACACACACACACACACACACACACACACACATATCACATGCACACACCACATATACATACACACATATAGTAATATATAGGTAGCAGTAACAGTTCTTATCATAGCCACAGTATTCCCAGCACCACAAGTACAAGCTATTTACATCACTTTTAATAATGTTCCATTCCGCAGATGGAGCGTGCTTTTGTTGGTGGCAGTGGCCGCATGCGGAGCCTTCCCCCAACAGGACCGCCGCCGCCTTCTCTTCGGCAACCGCAACCGGCCTAATCTCCTCAACAGGAGAGCTTCCTCCACTGAGGCTGCCATAGAAGTCGCCACAGAGGCCCCGACTTCCGAGGCGCAAGACCAAGCTGGTGGATCAAAACTCCGAGTGCCTCCTCGAAAGCCGAATCTAAGGTTCGGCTTGCGCCCAGGCTCACTCTCTCTCAAGAGTAAAATCGATCAACAACAGGAGGAAAAAGAGGAGGTGAAGCCTGAGGTCATCGAGGACGTAAAAGAACCCGCTGAGGTGAAGGAGACATTAATCATCAGCGAGCCTTTACCAGGCCAAGAGTATGTTGCCTTTGTTACGGAAAATGACGCTGCAGAAGTCCCAGCTACCAAACCAGAGCCAGAAATTCTTACCAAACCTATCCCAGGGCAGGAGTTTGTGGCATTCCAGGCTCATGTTGAGCCACAAGACTCTGTCATCACAGCCAAAGATGGTAAAATCGTGGTGGTGAGTGCTGATAAAACGCCAAAAGAACTTGCTGCAGTAGACTCTGAAGCATTTCATGACACCTTCCACGAAGATGCACCAGCTATTGGTGATCAACACGGACTGGAGTCCGGGATCGATGCCATCCTAATTACTCCCGACGAAATCTTACCAATCGTAGAGGAGGCACCAGCCACAGAATCGACTGACCTCGACTATGAGGCTGTGAGTGAGACTGACCTGGCGTTAGAAGAGTCTGAAGCTATGACACCTGCTACCACGAAGAAGGTGACGGCACAAGAGCCAGAAGTAGAGACCATCATCTCTGTGGTGACCAGTCTGCCCACTCAAGAGGTCGAGGGGGAGACCATGCATGTTGAACACCACAGTGAGGTCGAGCAGAGCCACTTGGGATTAGAGAACGAAACCTTAGAGACTGAATCCCGTCACGATAGTGGACAGTTGGCTGATGTTGATCCTCTACACGAGCCTGAGTCACTCCCCAAATCACTTCATGCCAGTAAAGGTGACTTTGCCCTAGAGGAAGAGCCTGTAACAGAACCTGAACCTACTGCAGAGCCAGAACCTGAACCCGAACCTGAACCTGAAGTTGCATACGAAGAACCTATCACGGAAATTTCCGAATATGCCACTGATATGCCAGATGTAGCGAAAGTCCCTGTAAAGGAAGCCAGATCTCATGAATCCAATATTCAGAGCAGCGCAGACGAAAAAGGCAAGGGAAGTCCACCTGTCAATGACCTCTTTGGAAAGTACTTCGACGAGAGCGAGCTCGACTTTGGGAAGGGTTCCAACAACCAAGAAAAACTTCTCCTACCCTCTGAGACCGAACAAAAAACAAGAAGCAAAATTGAGATCAAGGAAGTCAATGGCCAATTGTATGAGTATGAATATATATACTACTACGACGATGAGTATCCCGTGTATGATGAGGAGACTACTGCCGTCGATGTAGAGTCCTCATCTTTTGCACCATTAACTGAGGAATTTGATACCACTATTCCCCCAAGCACCACCACCACCACCACCACATCGACCACCACTACCACCACAACACCTGCTCCTACCACCACTGATGCACCTGTAAATGGCTTTGGCAGGATCCAGGGAGGTAGCCGGACACGTGGGACTGAGAGTAGCAGCTCACAGGATAGCAGCAGGAGGGACAGCAGCAGATTATCAATCAACAGCAGAACCCGCGGAGGCAGCAGAACAGATGAGGATAGCAGCAGTAGGCGGGACATCAACAGGTCCTCAATCAGCAGTAGGATCCGCGGCCACCACACTGTGGATGAACCTCAGGAAGAAAACGTAATCGAGGAGACAGCTAGGAATTCGGCACGTGGGAGGACATTTGAGCCAAGTCGATCCTCCTCCCGCGGAAGGGGAAGCTTCCGCGGCCGAGAGAATGCCAACACTATCGATAATGCAGTGCATGGCGTGACAGTGGAGGAAGACAAGCTTCCCTCACACACTCGCTTCCCACCTCGCACCACAACACCCTCTGATTTCCATGAGCCACTCTTTGAGGAATCCTCCCATGTGGGAATCGACGAACAGCACGGAGTTCCCCTCATTCCAGATGTGACCGGCTCCCATGACACCCGTGGACGCCAGTCTTCTAGAGGTGGTCGGCTGCTGGGCTCAGAGATAGCCCCTGAAGTCGATTTTGAGGAAATAACTACTGAAGTGCCGTACACCACCACTATGTCACCATCCTCTCTCTCTATCGTCAACCTCTATGCACTGTCCCGCGCCGCTGATGCTCAAGAACCGGGTGAGACAACCACATATATTCCTGATGTGTATGACTACGAAACAGAAATTCCCCTTGAGTACCAGGACCTCTACAGTGACTATGGTGAGACTACACAGAGCCCCTACCTACCAGAAAGTGTAACTGAACTCGAACAGCCCCAAGCAGAACCCGAACCAGAACCAGTCACAGAGATACCTACAACAACCACAACTACGACAACTACAACAACTACTACAACCACCACACCTGTTCCCACCACCACCACTGAAGAAAGCAAAGGTCAGGAACGATTTAGGTTTAGAGCTCAAGGATCCAGCCGTTTTGGTGGGCGTCATACTCCCGGAAGACAAAGAACTTCACCTTCTACTGAAAGTTCTCAAGAGACCACCACCACACAAACAGTCACCTCCAGGCCAGGGACTCGCTTCGGTAACAGGCCTCGTTTTGGCGGCAACCGTAACAAAAGTCAGCAAGAAACTACCCCAGAGACCGAAGTGGCTATCGAGAAGACTGCTGAACTGGAGTCAACAGACTCAGACAAACCTACTCCCAGACCCAATGGTGGTTTCAGATCCAGATTCAGTAAACCTCGCATCAGCTCCTTCAGGCCTCGACCAGGCAAGGATGACACAGAAACAACTGAGGCTCCCCCACCAAAGGCAACAACCACACGAACCAAGCCAAGCTTAGGCTCAAGAGGTGGCTTACGAAACAGGGTTAGAGGACGTGTAAATGTACCATCAGCAGTGGAAGCCAGCACAGAGCCTTCAGTTGAGGATGCACCCATTGAGTCTCAAGTAGAAGAAGGCAATGTGGAGGAAGTTCAGGCCGGGGAAGGAAAAGCGAGCGCCGACGAGACTGTGACACCCTCTACTGATGCTCCTAAGGAGACCCGCGGCAGAAGACCGCCATTAAGTAGACATCGCTTTGGAGGACCAAGACTTCCCTCACGCCCGTCCAATGAGGAAAAAACTCCGAAGGAAACTCCTAAAGAGGCTGCACCTGCTGAATCTGCAAATCGGAAACGTCCATCTCCCATCAACCGGTCGCGCACCACTTCCCCTTTGAACCTCCGCTTCAAAAACCGCCCCAATCCAAGACTTCGTGGAGGTGATAAGAATGAAGCCCCAGTGGAGAACCCCGAGGCTACTGCTGAAGGAACTCCAGCACAAGAAACCGGTGAAGACCACATAGCAGAGGAGCAGTCGGCAACAGAAGGAGGAGAAGTAACCGATACTGAAGCCGGTGATGCTGGTGGTGCTGCTGCTGAAGAACCACAAAATGAGACCCAGGGTGAAGCGACGCCTCCCCGCCGTGGCGCTGACAAACGTGGAGGTTTCCTGAATCGATTCCGAAACCGTGCAAGCTCAGCTCCCCAGCAGGATAAGAAGCCAAAGACCACCACGCCTTCCCCTGCACCCAGGAAGTCAGGCGGCATCGGCTTGCTCAACCGAAGAAGAAACCGCCCGAAGGCAAAGGGCAAGGAAGAAGCAGTACAAGAGGAGGTTGATGCCGCAGCTCAGGGTGCGCCTGTCGACGCCGAAGCCCAGCCAGCAGGTAAATTACTGAACACTGTTTCTATATTGGAATGAGAGAAAGAGAGAAAGAGAGAAAGAGAGAGAGAGAGAGAGAGAGAGAGAGAGAGAGAGAGAGAGAGAGAGAGAGAGAGAGAGAGAGAGAGAGAGAGAGAGAGAGAGAGAGAGAGAGAGAGAGAGGAGAGAGAGAGAGAGACAGGAGGGGGGAAGATAGACAAAGCAAAGAGGGAATAAATGACTTATTTACAGAAAGAGAGGATATAAAAGGATATAGAGACACAAGAACGAAGAACGAAGCTTTATTTACCCTCCCAGACGCCAGCAGCTTGTACTTTACTTTGCTCAGCATCTCTCATTATTCAGCTTAAAACCTATTAAATAAAATAATATTTTAGCACCTGAGCTTGCGGGCATTGTTTGATGGGTACGTGTGAGTGTATTTACTCACCTACTTGTCGTTGCCGGGGTCGAGCCCTGGCTCTTCCTCGCCATATGGGTCTTCTTGTATCTCCTTAATATAAGAACATAAGAACATAAGAACGAAGGAACACTGCAGAAGGCCTACTGGCCCATGCGAGGCAGGTCCAAGTCCCTACCGGCTTAAGCCAATGCACCCAACCTAGTCAGGTCAGGTCACATTGACTTAAGGGAGGAACACGGCAACCGACCTGTTAGCACAAGCTATCAGGTCCAACTCACACCCACCCACATCTACTCATGTATTTATCCAACCTATTTTTAAAGCTACACAACGTTCTGGCCTCTATAACTGTACTTGGGAGTTTGTTCCACTCATCCACAACTCTATTACCAAACCAGTACTTTCCTATATCCCTCCTGAATCTGAATTTTTCCAACTTAAAACCATTGCTGCGAGTCCTGTCTAGGCTAGATATTTTCAGCACACTATTTACATCCCCTTTATTTATTCCTGTCTTCCACTTATAAACCTCAATCATATCCCCCCTAATTCTACGTCTTTCTAGAGAGTGCAGTTTCAGGGCCCTTAGTCTATCCTCATAGGGAAGGTTTCTGATACATGGGATCATCTTTGTCATCCTCCTTTGTACATTTTCCAGAGAATTTATATCCATTCTGTAATACGGTGACCAAAACTGTGCAGCATAATCTAAATGAGGCCTAACCAAGGATGTATAGAGTTGAAGAACAACCTGAGGACTCCTATTATTTATGCTTCTTGATATGAAGCCAAGGATTCTATTAGCTTTATTGCGAACACTTATGCACTGTTGTCTTGGTTTCAGATTACTGCTAACCAGAACTCCTAAATCTTTTTCGCAATCCGTAATATTAAGATCTACATTATTTAGTTTATATGTGGCATGGTTATTGTCCTGTCCAACATTTAGAACTTTGCATTTGTCTATATTAAACTGCATCTGCCACTTCTCCGACCACTGCATCAGTCTATTCAAATCTTCCTGGAGTGCTCGAATGTCCTCGTCAGAATGAATTCGACGGCCTATTTTGGTGTCATCGGCAAACTTGCCGATGTCGCTCTTTATGCCCTCATCTATGTCGTTTATGTAGATTGTGAACAGCAGGGGGCCCAACACTGACCCCTGTGGAACACCGCTCGTGACGCTTCCCCACTCTGATTTCTCCCCATTTATGCAAACTCTCTGCTGCCTATTTGTCAACCATGCCTCTATCCAGGAAAAAATTTCTCCTCCTATTCCATGTGCTTTAATTTTCCTCAATAGTCTCTGATGTGGGACCCTGTCAAAAGCCTTACTGAAGTCCATATACACAATATCATATTCATTACCATGATCTACCTCCTCAAATACCTTAGTGAAAAAAGTTAATAAATTCGTAAGGCAGGAACGCCCCTTTGTAAAACCATGCTGAGATTCGTTGATTAATTTATGCTTTTCAAGGTGGCTACGAACTGCCTCGGCAATTATTGATTCCATAAATTTTCCCACTATGGAGGTTAGGCTTATTGGTCTATAGTTCGAAGCTAAGGACCTGTCACCTGTTTTGAAAATAGGTATCACATTTGCCATTTTCCACTTATCTGGCACCATGCCAGTTTGTAGTGATATGTTGAAAAGATTAGCCAAAGGTGTGCTAAGCTCCTCTTTACATTCCTTTAGAACCCTTGCATACAGTTCATCAGGGCCTGGGGATTTGTTAGGTTTTAATTTATCTATTTGCCTAAGGACCATGTCACTTGTGACCCTAATAGTGCACAGTTTATTATCGTCCTGTTCTACATAATTTATCATTACTGGAATATCGCTGGTATCCTCCTGTGTAAAAACTGAGAGGAAGTATGTGTTAAAAATTCTACACATTTCCTTATCACTGTCAGTGAGCTGACCCGAGGAACTTTTGAGTGGGCCTATCTTGTCCCTGATCTTACTTCTGTATACCTGAAAGAATCCTTTTGGGTTAGTCTTCGATTCTCTTGCAACTTTAACCTCATAATCTCTATTTGCTTTTCTAATTCCCTTTTTTATTTCTCTCTTTAACTGAATATATCGATTTCTTAATTGCCCCTCTCCTCTTTTGATTTGCCTATATATGCCTCTCTTTTGACCAATCAGATATTTTAATCTATTGTTCATCCATTTAGGATCATTTTTGTTTGATCTGATTTCCCTATTTGGAACATAATTTGACTGAGCAGCTAGAACTATGCCCTGGAAAGCATCATATCGGCAACCATCACCACCTACCTGACCCCTAGTCAGGTCATTCCAGTTCAGCCCACCTAAGTAATTTTTCAGTCCTATGAAATCAGCCAAGCGAAAGTCAGGGACGGAGACTTGATTGCCATTATTAGGGGAATTCCATGATATGTTAAAACTGAGTGATTTGTGATCACTCTCCCCAAGCTCATCATTAACCTCAAGATTATTAATTAGTGTTTCCCTACTGGCAAGAACCAAGTCAAGGAGGTTATTTCCCCTAGTTGGCTCTGTCACAAACTGTTTTAAAAAACAATCCTGGATCGTATCAAGAAAGTCACCCGACTCTAAATTTCCTGTCAAATTGCTCCAGTCAATCTGTCTATAGTTGAAATCTCCCATTAGCACAACATTTTCGTATGTAGATGCCTTACGAATTTCGTCCCATAGAAGTTTACTGCACTCCCTATCAAGATTTGGGGCCCTGTAAATCACACCCAAAATTAGTTTTTCTCGGCCCTCGAGAAGCTGTAACCAAACAGATTCAGTGGCTGACGCTTCTAATTTAATATCTTGTCTAACACAACAATTTAAATTGTCTCTGACATACATCGCTACTCCACCACCTTTCCTGTTGACCCTGTCAGTGTGGAATAATTTATAGCCTTGTATGTGACATTCAGAGGGCATCTCTCTATCTTTCAGATTGAGCCAGGTCTCTGTTATAGCAATAATGTCTATGTTTCCTGCACTTGCAATTAATCTTAGCTCATCTATCTTATTTCTAACACTCCTGCTATTAGTATAGTAAACCTTAAGGGAGCTAGTCCCTTGCTGCCCTCTGCTGTCCCCCTTTGTTTGCTGACCTGTTCTATTGTCTTTATTTATAACTTCATGCTGAATGCCTTTTATACATTTACTGTTTCCAACCCTAGTGTTGCAACCTGCTTGTTTCCCACACACACCCATACCTCTATCTTCCATCAGTTTAAAATCATAGGCATTTCACCAATGGCCTTCTCAATCGAGTCTGCAAGTGCTACCACCCCTGCCCCAGAGAGATGAACCCCATCCCTTGCATACATATCATGTTTGCCATAAAAGTTGTTCCAGTTGTCAATGAATGGGATTGCAAGTTCCTTGCAGTATCTGTCTAGCCAGCAATTTACACCAATTGCCCTAGACAACCATTCATTTCCTACTCCCCTTCTAGGCAAGATGCTACATATGATTGGGATCCCTCCCTTAGACTTAATGAAATCTATAGCTGACCTGTACTTATCTAGCAGCTCTTCTCTCCTACCCTTCCCAATATCATTTCCACCAGCACTGAGACAGATAATGGGCTTGTTCCCATTACCTGACATGATATTATCCAGTCTGTTGACAATGTCCCCAACACCAGCTCCAGGGAAGCACACTCTATCTCTCATCTTCTTATTCCTATTACAAAAAGCACGATCAACATATCTTACCTGAGAGTCACCAACCACAAGAATGCGCTTACCTTCATTAGCATGAGGCTTGATTCCACCATTTACATCTAAGTAAGATTCACTTCTTGACCTCCCTGTTGCTTAAGAAATACTTTCTAACATTTCTTCCAGATCTCTGCCGTTCCAACAATGTTTTTTTTTTTTGTCGGTTTTATCAAGTCAACCGAGGATTTTGTACATTTATTTTTATCGTATCTCCCCTGGTCCTTCTAAGGTCATCAGCTATCTCTAACCTCTCCTCGTGAGGCCACTTCTCAACCCCAGGACCACCTGGCTGTCTTTCACACATGACTCGCGAAATCGTAATAACCTAACTGCAGACCAACGATGCCGCAGGTGGGGGTTAGAACCCACGGCGAGTGAGTCTTAAAACTCCTTCCAGTGCGTAAGTCACTGGGCTTGAAATTGTGTTGCAAACAACTGTGCTACAGAAGTCTGAGCAAAGCTCAGACCTCTGCAACACAACTGTCCTCAAAGATTTGTTAAGTTATACCATAAATAAAGGAAAGATCTTGGACTTCACCTTAAGCAACAGACAAAACAAATGCAATAGTAATTATGGACAAGGTAGATTATAATCTACCTTGTAAAAGTTAACATGTTATTAGTAGACGGGGGAATTTAAGTGCCTCTTACCTCAAGTGGTAACTTTCTCGCAGACTTCTATGTAATTTTTCTAGAGCTCTCAGACTCCCTCCCTCGGTCTTCTCACCTGGTTTTATACCATGGTCTTCCTTCTGATGTCACGTTGTAGCAGAGTTTTAGTTCATCTTTAGCTTCAGTAGTGTGTCAGTGTGGAGGTGTTGTTCAGCCTGTCCTAACACAGATACTGATTCATTTCTGACTCATGTCTTCAGCTGTCCTTTTTCTGTAGCTTTTCTATCTTCTAGCACTTGTGTGTGTGTGTGTGTGTGTGTGTGTGTGTGTGTGTGTGTGTGTGCTTGTGTTCTCACCTAATTGTGGTTGCAGGGGTCGAGACTCAGCTCCTGGCCCCACCTCTTCACTGATCGCTACTAGGTCCTCTCTCTCTTTCTCTCTCTCTCTGCTTCCTGAGATTTGTCATACCTCGTCTTAAAACTATGTATGGTTCCTGCCTCCACTACATCACTTGCTAGACTATTCCACTGCCTGACAACTCTATGACTGAAGAAATACTTCCTAACATCCCTGTGACTCGTCCGAGTCTTCAGCTTCCAATTGTGACCCCCTTGTTTCTGTGTCCCATCTCTGGAACAACCTGTCTCTGTCCACCTTATCTATTCCACGCAGTATTTTGTATGTCGTTTTCATGTGTCCCCTGACCCTCCTGTGTGTGTGTGGGTGTGTGTGTGTTAATGTTTTCTTGCAAATTGTGGTGTTTTAAACCTTGTAATATATAAAGTTTATTGATGACGACCTTTATCCCACACTGGACGAGAGAGAGTGAACGACTTTGACTTTACTGATGAGCTGGCAACCGCAATACATGACGTCATCACCAACCAACCAATCACGAGACGACAACGACGACTTCTACGACGACAGAGAGGGGAAAGAGAGGCACGACCTAGGGGACTCGAGGACGACCTCTCTCTCACTGTCGCCACTACTCCAGCATGACCTCAACCAACCTCATCCATATTCTATTTTAGATTTAATTAAGCTGTTGAACATCCCAGACAAGACTGTGTTTCTCTCTCTCTCTCTCTCTCTCTCTCTCTCTCTCTCTCTCTCTCTCTCTCTCTCTCTCTCTCTCTCTCTGTATGCTTCACATCAAGTCACGTAACATTGTATGTATGCAAACACTGTATATATAGACAACGTTGTTTACATACACAACGTTGTTTACATTCACAGCGTTGTATACATACACAACGTCGGTATAAACCTTGGTAATAAATACCGACAAGTTGGTTTAGAAAGACACGTAAGCAAACACTATGACATATTTATTAGAAAACGTTTCGGTCCTGGGACCTTGATCACTTCTAACATACAGAGGTAGAAAGACATTATATATAGGCGGAGTGTGACGTGTGAGTAACTCATGGTGACCTGAAGAATGTCATGTTGGGATGAGGACGTGGTAGACGATGAGATCATGTGACTCCTGTGTTGTTGGGTTGGTGCTGCTTAGCCTGCTTAAGTATCATGTATGCTAATATTTTAGAAAATTTGTGCTTTCCAGTGTTACGTTATATTGTGTCGGTGACGGCGATTAGTGAGGCTTCCGAACCAGACCTCAGACGCCGACGGTGCCTGGAAGCCTCGCTAATCGCCATCACCGACACAATAGAACGTAACACTGGAAACCACAAAATTTCAAAAAGTTAGCATACATGATACTTAAGCAGGCTAAGCAGCATCAACCCAACAACACAGAAGTCACATGATCTCATCGTCTACCCGTCCTCATCCCAACATGACATTCTTCAGGTCACAATGCGTCACTCACACCTCACTCTCCGCCTATATATAATGTCTTTCTACCTCTGTATGTTAGAAGTGATCAAGGTCCCAGGACCGAAAGGTTTTCTAATAAATATGTCATAGTGTTTGTTTACGTGTCTTTCTAAACCATACACAGCGTTGTATACATACACAATGTTGTATACATTAACTCCCTAACATAACACTTCCCATCACACTCACTTTACTTATAAAAGTGAAGAAAAAAAGAAGTTGCCTGCACTTCTTGATAATTAATGAGCATGTTTCCCACACGGGGTGGCTTCACCAGTCCTTCAGCAGGGCTGATGAAGACACGGGATGGCTTCACCAGCCCTTCAGCAGGGCTGATGAAGACACGGGATGGCTTCACCAGCCCTTCAGCAGGGCTGATGAAGACACGGGATGGCTTCACCAGCCCTTCAGCAGGGCTGATGAAGACACGGGATGGCTTCACCAGCCCTTCAGCAGGGCTGATGAAGACACAGGATGGTTCCACCAGTCCTTCAGCAGGGCTGATGAAGACACACGGGGTAGCTCCACCAGTCCTTCAGCAGGGCTGATGAAGACACACGGGGTGGCTCCACCAGCCCTTCAGCACGGCTGATGAAGACACACGGGGTGGCTCCACCAGTCCTTCAGCACGGCTGATGAAGACACACGGGGTGGCTCCACCAGCCCTTCAGCACGGCTGATGAAGACACACGGGGTGGCTCCACCAGTCCTTCAGCACGGCTGATGAAGACACACGGGGTGGCTCCACCAGTCCTTCAGCACGGCTGATGAAGACACACGGGGTGGCTCCACCAGTCCTTCAGCACGGCTGATGAAGACACACGGGGTGGCTCCACCAGTCCTTCAGCAGGGCTGATGAAGACACACGGGGTGGCTCCACCAGTCCTTCAGCACGGCTGATGAAGACACACGGGGTGGCTCCACCAGTCCTTCAGCAGGGCTGATGAAGACACACGGGGTGGCTCCATCAGTCCTTCAGCAGGGCTGATGAAGACACACGGGGTGGCTCCACCAGTCCTTCAGCAGGGCATATGAAGACACACGGGGTGGCTCCACCAGTCCTTCAGCAGGGCTGATGAAGACACACGGGGTGGCTCCACCAGTCCTTCAGCAGGGCTGATGAAGACACACGGGGTGGCTCCACCAGTCCTTCAGCAGGGCTGATGAAGACACGGGGTGGCTCCACCAGTCCTTCAGCAGGGCTGATGAAGACACACGGGGTGGCTCCACCAGTCCTTCAGCAGGGCTGATGAAGACACACGGGGTGGCTCCACCAGTCCTTCAGCAGGGCTGATGAAGACACACGGGGTGGCTCCACCAGTCCTTCAGCAGGGCTGATGAAGACACACGGGGTGGCTCCACCAGTCCTTCAGCAGGGCTGATGAAGACACACGGGGTGGCTCCACCAGTCCTTCAGCAGGGCTGATGAAGACACACGGGGTGGCTCCACCAGTCCTTCAGCAGGGCTGATGAAGACACACGGGGTGGCTCCACCAGTCCTTCAGCAGGGCTGATGAAGACACACGGGGTGGCTCCACCAGTCCTTCAGCAGGGCTGATGAAGACACACGGGGTGGCTCCACCAGTCCTTCAGCAGGGCTGATGAAGACACACGGGGTGGCTCCACCAGTCCTTCAGCAGGGCTGATGAAGACACACAGGGTGGCTCCACCAGTCCTTCAGCAGGGCTGATGAAGACACACGGGGTGGCTCCACCAGTCCTTCAGCAGGGCTGATGAAGACACACGGGGTGGCTCCACCAGTCCTTCAGCAGGGCTGATGAAGACACACAGGGTGGCTCCACCAGTCCTTCAGCAGGGCTGATGAAGACACACGGGGTGGCTCCACCAGTCCTTCAGCAGGGCTGATGAAGACACACAGGGTGGCTCCACCAGTCCTTCAGCAGGGCTGATGAAGACACACAGGGTGGCTCCACCAGTCCTTCAGCAGGGCTGATGAAGACACACGGGGTGGCTCCACCAGTCCTTCAGCAGGGCTGATGAAGACACACAGGGTGGCTCCACCAGTCCTTCAGCAGGGCTGATGAAGACACACAGGGTGGCTCCACCAGTCCTTCAGCAGGGCTGATGAAGACACACAGGGTGGCTCCACCAGTCCTTCAGCAGGGCTGATGAAGACACACGGGGTGGCTCCACCAGTCCTTCAGCAGGGCTGATGAAGACACACGAGGTGGCTCCACCAGTCCTTCAGCAGGGCTGATGAAGACACACGGGGTGGCTCCACCAGTCCTTCAGAAGGGCTGATGAAGACACACGGGGTGGCTCCACCAGTCCTTCAGCAGGGCTGATGAAGACACACGGGGTGGCTCCACCAGTCCTTCAGCAGGGCTGATGAAGACACACGGGGTGGCTCCACCAGTCCTTCAGCAGGGCTGATGAAGACACACAGGGTGGCTCCACCAGTCCTTCAGCAGGGCTGATGAAGACACACGGGGTGGCTCCACCAGTCCTTCAGCAGGGCTGATGAAGACACACAGGGTGGCTCCACCAGTCCTTCAGCAGGGCTGATGAAGACACACAGGGTGGCTCCACCAGTCCTTCAGCAGGGCTGATGAAGACACACGGGGTGGCTCCACCAGTCCTTCAGCAGGGCTGATGAAGACACACAGGGTGGCTCCACCAGTCCTTCAGCAGGGCTGATGAAGACACACAGGGTGGCTCCACCAGTCCTTCAGCAGGGCTGATGAAGACACACGGGGTGGCTCCACCAGTCCTTCAGCAGGGCTGATGAAGACACACAGGGTGGCTCCACCAGTCCTTCAGCAGGGCTGATGAAGACACACAGGGTGGCTCCACCAGTCCTTCAGCAGGGCTGATGAAGACACACAGGGTGGCTCCACCAGTCCTTCAGCAGGGCTGATGAAGACACACGGGGTGGCTCCACCAGTCCTTCAGCAGGGCTGATGAAGACACACGGGGTGGCTCCACCAGTCCTTCAGCAGGGCTGATGAAGACACACGGGGTGGCTCCACCAGTCCTTCAGCAGGGCTGATGAAGACACACGGGGTGGCTCCACCAGTCCTTCAGCAGGGCTGATGAAGACACACGGGGTGGCTCCACCAGTCCTTCAGCAGGGCTGATGAAGACACACGGGGTGGCTCCACCAGTCCTTCAGCAGGGCTGATGAAGACACACGGGGTGGCTCCACCAGTCCTTCAGCAGGGCTGATGAAGACACACGGGGTGGCTCCACCAGTCCTTCAGCAGGGCTGATGAAGACACACGGGGTGGCTCCACCAGTCCTTCAGCAGGGCTGATGAAGACACACGGGGTGGCTCCACCAGTCCTTCAGAAGGGCTGATGAAGACACACGGGGTGGCTCCACCAGTCCTTCAGCAGGGCTGATGAAGACACACGGGGTAGCTCCACCAGTCCTTCAGCAGGGCTGATGAAGACACACGGGGTGGCTCCACCAGTCCTTCAGCAGGGCTGATGAAGACACACGGGGTGGCTCCACCAGTCCTTCAGCAGGGCTGATGAAGACACACGGGGTAGCTCCACCAGTCCTTCAGCAGGGCTGATGAAGACACACAGGGTGGCTCCACCAGTCCTTCAGCAGGGCTGATGAAGACACACGGGGTGGCTCCACCAGTCCTTCAGCAGGGCTGATGAAGACACACGGGGTGGCTCCACCAGTCCTTCAGCAGGGCTGATGAAGACACACAGGGTGGTTCCACCAGTCCTTCAGCAGGGCTGATGAAGACACACGGGGTGGCTCCACCAGTCCTTCAGCAGGGCTGATGAAGACACACAGGGTGGCTCCACCAGTCCTTCAGCAGGGCTGATGAAGACACACGGGGTGGCTCCACCAGTCCTTCAGCAGGGCTGATGAAGACACACAGGGTGGCTCCACCAGTCCTTCAGCAGGGCTGATGAAGACACACAGGGTGGCTCCACCAGTCCTTCAGCAGGGCTGATGAAGACACACGGGGTGGCTCCACCAGTCCTTCAGCAGGGCTGATGAAGACACACGGGGTGGCTCCACCAGTCCTTCAGCAGGGCTGATGAAGACACACGGGGTGGCTCCACCAGTCCTTCAGCAGGGCTGATGAAGACACACAGGGTGGCTCCACCAGTCCTTCAGCAGGGCTGATGAAGACACACAGGGTGGCTCCACCAGTCCTTCAGCAGGGCTGATGAAGACACACAGGGTGGCTCCACCAGTCCTTCAGCAGGGCTGATGAAGACACACAGGGTGGCTCCACCAGTCCTTCAGCAGGGCTGATGAAGACACACGGGGTAGCTCCACCAGTCCTTCAGCAGGGCTGATGAAGACACACGGGGTAGCTCCACCAGTCCTTCAGCAGGGCTGATGAAGACACACGGGGTGGCTCCACCAGTCCTTCAGCAGGGCTGATGAAGACACACGGGGTGGCTCCACCAGTCCTTCAGCAGGGCTGATGAAGACACACAGGGTGGCTCCACCAGTCCTTCAGCAGGGCTGATGAAGACACACGGGGTGGCTCCACCAGCCCTTCAGCAGGGCTGATGAAGACACACAGGGTGGCTCCACCAGTCCTTCAGCAGGGCTGATGAAGACACACGGGGTGGCTCCACCAGTCCTTCAGCAGGGCTGATGAAGACACACAGGGTGGCTCCACCAGTCCTTCAGCAGGGCTGATGAAGACACACGGGGTGGCTCCACCAGTCCTTCAGCAGGGCTGATGAAGACACACAGGGTGGCTCCACCAGTCCTTCAGCAGGGCTGATGAAGACACACGGGGTGGCTCCACCAGCCCTTCAGCAGGGCTGATGAAGACACACAGGGTGGCTCCACCAGTCCTTCAGCAGGGCTGATGAAGACACACGGGGTGGCTCCACCAGTCCTTCAGCAGGGCTGATGAAGACACACGGGGTGGCTCCACCAGTCCTTCAGCAGGGCTGATGAAGACACACGGGGTGGCTCCACCAGTCCTTCAGCAGGGCTGATGAAGACACACGGGGTGGCTCCACCAGTCCTTCAGCAGGGCTGATGAAGACACACGGGGTGGCTCCACCAGTCCTTCAGCAGGGCTGATGAAGACACACGGGGTAGCTCCACCAGTCCTTCAGCAGGGCTGATGAAGACACACGGGGTGGCTCCACCAGTCCTTCAGCAGGGCTGATGAAGACACACGGGGTGGCTCCACCAGTCCTTCAGCAGGGCTGATGAAGACACACGGGGTGGCTCCACCAGTCCTTCAGCAGGGCTGATGAAGACACACGGGGTGGCTCCACCAGTCCTTCAGCAGGGCTGATGAAGACACACGGGGTGGCTCCACCAGCCCTTCAGCAGGGCTGATGAAGACACACGGGGTGGCTCCACCAGTCCTTCAGCAGGGCTGATGAAGACACACGGGGTGGCTCCACCAGTCCTTCAGCAGGGCTGATGAAGACACACGGGGTGGCTCCACCAGTCCTTCAGCAGGGCTGATGAAGACACACGGGGTGGCTCCACCAGTCCTTCAGCAGGGCTGATGAAGACACACGGGGTGGCTCCACCAGTCCTTCAGCAGGGCTGATGAAGACACACGGGGTGGCTCCACCAGTCCTTCAGCAGGGCTGATGAAGACACACGGGGTGGCTCCACCAGTCCTTCAGCAGGGCTGATGAAGACACACGGGGTGGCTCCACCAGTCCTTCAGCAGGGCTGATGAAGACACACGGGGACATACGTCGACCTTCATAAATATCCTGATCTGTACACAAGTCTTTGTAGTTATTATTTATATTTTCCTACTTCTTAATTTAGATTTTGCTTAAAATATTCTGATTATTATTATTATTATTATTATTATTATTATTATTATTATTATTATTATTATTATTATTGTTATTATTATTATTATTATTATTATTATTATTATTATTATTATTATTATTATTATTATTATTATTATATTAAAAAATAATATGTTAATATCTTCCTAAGTTAACATTAGTGTTGCAGGTGAAGTAGTAACTAAAAATTTTAATAATTATGAGGGAAACTTAGATTTATGCAATTTTTACTCTTTAGAGAAGTTAGGTCGATGCCGGTAAAAGGCTCTTGATCCAAGGAATTGAAGGGGGGGATCATGCAGCACCTTGGACATGGGAGACAATCATGTTTAACCCATGGAACGGGAGGGTAGCTTCAATGCCATGGATCAAGAGTCCCTCAGTAGCACCAACATACCTTCCTTCAAGAGTATAAGCTCCGTGAATTTATCTATAGCTGCCTAACGTTCGTAATATTTTTTTTTAATTCCCACTTTTATCACTATTAATTGTTATGTTAACTCAGGAAGGTGTTGAATCACCAACAAAATATTGTTTTCCATTTAAATACAACTGAATAATGTGTCCCGTGTATTAGGTATGATTTTCTAATATATTTCTTTGTCACCAGCGATGGAAGTGTCTTAGGTTAGTGTCCGCTGTGCAAATGTTTGGTACACGTTTATAAATGATGCAAAATGTTGTTGATTTTTCAATATACTAGGAATCTATCACGTCATTATTGAGGTCAGGAGCTTGCTAACACAAGTCTTCATCTACAGAAGTGGTTGAAGGAGAGGTGGATCAAGCGGCGCAGGAGGCGCCCCAGGAGGGAGACCCCCAGCAGGAGGACGCTACATCAGCTCCCCCAGAGGACGGCCCCCGTCAAAGACCACGCAACAGGTTCTCCTTAATCAACAGGCGACGCAACCGCAGTTAGACGGACTCCTACCTAGTAGTCACTCCTTGGACGTGCTCGTCCTGCCCACCTGCTGCCCTCTTCCCTGCGTCATCGTCATCAGCGTCACCCACAGTGATGCTCACCACCAGGGGTCTCCCCTGAGGCAAGCTGCGTGGCGCTAGTAACCACGTCTGACATCTTGTAACTACGAGCGCTCCCAGACAATGAACTTGTTCTTGAAGCACAGTGAGGAAGTGCAAGAGTGTACGTGGCAAGGAGAGAGACACTTGTGTGTCTCTGTACCTCGCTACTCCTCGTCCAGTACTCAACCCTCCACCCACCCCTATATACAATAGGCCTGACACATTATGGTCTTGTAATCAAGCCACAAACCCACCCCCATACCCCTCCACATTGGTCAAGATACCACGTTTTAATTCCTCTTTCCGTATCTCTCTCGCCCTCTCCCCAGTGTGCCGCTAATGTGACATAAACAACCCGGACTTAAACTCCTGTTGTTGTAAAACCGTCCTGGAGTTCCACAAGTGAAGCTCTGTGGCCCACGCCCGGGCTGCCTACAAGCCACCCATGACTTTGTGATAACTTGTTCTTGTAGATAGTGATTACATTTGACCTTATTTAATGAATCCTAGATTGTAAATATTTTGTATTCGTTTTTTTTTTAAATCTAGTTATGTGAATATAGCCCATCCGGCTTGTATAAAAGCTGTAGCATCATCAGATGCAACACAATCAGGCAATAGTCTATTTTCTTAATAATAAAAAGGTTCAAAACTGATATAAGTTATTTTCTACATTGTGGTAAATGTTTCATTCTTATTACCATCATAGAATATAAAGAAGGTACTCCACTCTCTCTTTGTGGAATTATTCCAGATGTTTAAATTTAAAGTTAACATTTGATGTTTATATAATGTGTGAATTATTTTAGCAGTTATCCTATATACACTCAATGAAGCAGGCATAATAATAATATATATATATATATATATATATATATATATATATATATATATATATATATATATATATATATATATATATATATATATATATTCCGGCTTCATATTCTATACAAAACTGTGTGAATGTCTGTACTTTTAAGTAATGTGACTTCCCAGAGGCCCGTTCTGTTGCATTAGTTGTTCTATGAGGTCACATAGATGCATGTGAGTTCACACAGGTGTATGTGAGGTCCCACAGGCGCATGTGAGGTCACACATGTGCATGTGAAGTCACACAGGTGCATGTGAGGTCACACATTTGCCTGTGAGGTCACACAGGTGCCTGTGATGTCACACAGGTGCATGTGAGGTCACACAGGTACATATGAGGTCACACAAGTGCATGTGAGGTCACACAGATGCGTGTGAGGTCACACATCTGCATGTGAGGTCACACAGATGCATGTGAGGTCACACAGGCGCATGTGACGTCACACAGATGCATGTAAGGTCACATATTATGTGAGGACGGGATGAGGTGGTCTTAGTGACCTCTGAGAGTGCCATTCAAGAGGACAGTGACAACCTTGGCACTTGTACACAGTATAGCAATATAAAGCAGTACACAGACTGCTCTTCTACTGAACAATGTCCTCACAAAACTGTCGTTAGTTCTGTGATATTCAAGACAGAACATGAAATATGATATACCTGAAGCTTAGTGATGTGTAAAGAACCATTAATCTTAATTGAGAATGTGTAATTCCTTAGGAATATCAAGAAGTGTGTAGTATATAAGAACTTTTAGAGAAATAAAAGTATCAGTAGACTTTTTTTATGATAGTGGAAGACGTAGAAAAGATATTCTTTTGTTTTTGTTTTTTTCTCTTTTGTTAGGCGTGAGGAGGATGGTCACTAGCAGGACACAGCTGTCAGTCCCACATCACTGGTCATAAACCTGTGTACAGTTTTATACTACGCCATATAACCCATGTTAATCATATAAAATATACCAGTGATGCTGGGGCCGTCAGATTGACCTCTCGCTCTCTCTTATTAGTGGGCGGGGATTATCTCTGACGTCACTACAGCCCTGACCAATCAATTGGGCACTGTCTTACTAGTGGGCAGGGCTTAGCTCTGACGTCACTCTTGTTACTACCAATTATCTGGGCGCTTTGTCCTGCTAGTGGGCGGGGCTTAGTTTTGACGTCACTCCTGCCTCGACCAATCATCTGGGCTGTGCCAATAATTCAAGTCTGTGTATACTCTTTGTAAATAAAATTATGGTTACTCTATTGCTTAATATTGTGTTTTTATTTATATAAATATATCCTTATTATTTCACATTGTGTCTTTATATATCAACACAAATAAATAATACTAATATAACATTAGTAGTTTAGGTGTTTGAGTATGTAGAGACCATAGAGCTGAATAGGATGACTAAGAATGTGTACTAAACATGGCAAGAAAGGAAGGAGGGGTTGGGGCCGCCCTAGGCTGGGGTGGAGGGAGGGGGTAGAGGAGGTTCAGAGTGCTAGAGCATCCAGTAGGCTTGTGTGTCATACATCGGAGTTAGTGGAGACAAGTGCTTTTCATGCCTTGAAGTGTTGTTGGAGTGTAAGCAAGGTAACATTTATGAAAATAGTCCGGCTTAACCGGGTTCCTTCAGAGGAGTCAGGATGCTACAGTATCGAGGGTCATTTGAACAAGACAAGGCAGCTATTGAGTGAATGAGGGTGAATGTGTTTCCTTGTTTTTATTCACATTAACCCGGGGTCAATAATCCAGGATAATACAAGAAAGCCACTCTGGCTTATTTTCACCTGGGTCCTGTGATCCTCTTCCCCAGGATGCCACCCACAACAGTGTGCTAGCACCAGGTACCTACTAACTGCTGCTAGGTCAGCAAGTGTGAGAAAATATGCCTAGCGTTGCCACTTGTGCCGGGAATCGAACCCAGGTCCATCAGATGAGCCCTGAATATGCTACCATTTGAGCCACCTTTTGGTATCATGCTCTCTCTGTCTCTCTGTCTCTCTCTCTCTCTCTCTCTCTCTCTCTCTCTCTCTCTCTCTCTCTCTCTCTCTCTCTCTCTCTCTCTCTCTCTCTCTCTCTCTCTCTCTCTCTCTCTCTCTCTCTCTCTCTCTCTCTCTCTCTCTCTCTCTCTCTCTCTCTCTCAACACTGAAGGAACGAGGAGCAACCCTTCGATCGTACCGCTGCTTCATGGCACTCTGGCTGGCCTGGAGGTTGTCTCCTGCCATCCTTCTAGCCTGATCCAGCCGTTTCCTAAAAAGGACCCCTCAAGGAAGGTTCCTTGATGTTGGTGAGGGGCTCTTGATTTAGGGAATTGGATCTGTGCTCCAGTTCCCCGAATTAAGCCTGAATGCCTTCCACATCCCCCCCCCATCCCCAGGCGCTGTATAATCCTCCGGGTTTATCGCTTCCCCCTTGATTATAATAATAATAATAATAATCCTAAAAAGGACATCCTCCGGCTGGGAAGCCTTACTTTCACCACCCAGCCAATGAATGCTCCCTGAGAACAGTCAATGGTCCCCTCACCCATTGACCATAGATGAGTTTGAAAGGGCTGAAACTGAAGGATTCTTAAGTGCTTTCCCACACGACAAACAAAAGAAAGGTATCCCTCATTGCAGTCGTTAGCGACTGGGATGAGGGATAAGGGTTTGAAGGAATCTTTCTACTACCCCCCTCCCCCCGAAATTGGGGATGATAGGTATTTGAAAATTTAGGCTCTACATCTAAACCTCTTAAAACATTTCTAAATAATTTCTAGGTAAAGTTAGATCCTTGATCTGTCTGCACCTCATGTGGAAAGCCACCATGGGGAAAAAAATTCATCAGAGCTCTTAACACTAGTCGTTATCTTACATTGAGGGACTGCTGCCAGGTACCTGGTAGTGGAGCAAATAATTGTGAGTTATTAATTATTTCCCATTCTGGTCCTTGGGAGCGGGCCAACTACATCCATTACCAGCTTTCTGAAGGGTTCACCTGATGCTGCCAGATTATAGGTTTCCCTATAATCTGGCAGACATGACAGGTCCTTATATACTCTCGGACAGTCTCCCAGAACCCAGGCCAGAAGAAATGCCTGGAAATCCTGGATATTCTTTTAGCAATACCTAAGTGGCCACCTAGGGGTGTGTCATGCGCTAAGCTGAGAACATGGCTTTTATAAGCCTCAAGCACAACAGTCTGGTGACAAAACCCTTGACCTTCTTCTGCACGTACAGCAATCGAAGGCGACTTTTTCATAAGAATTCCCTTCCTGGTATAGAAGAATTTATTTAATTGTAAACATTCCTCCCTAGTCATAGCTGAGGCTCTAATCAACTTACTACATATAATACACCCACTAGCACTCTCATAAAATACATCCACTAGTACTCTCATACAATATACCCAACAACACTCTCATACAATGCATTCATACACCATCATACAATACATTTGTGGGATTTTGGGAGGTGAGTACATTAATTAAAGATAAAATAAAGACCACTCTTGGTCTGGGTACTCATCTTCATTAGTGCTCAGAACCCCAGCAACTGCAGGTCTGGGATCTCCGACTGTCTGCCTCTAAATTTCATACCAGGGCTGGAAAAGAATCATTATAACGAGAGTTAATACACGCCCTGCTGACATATATTATTCAAATATGCCAGGCAGGTAACCTGGAAATCGTGGGCGATCCTTACCTGTTCAATGGCTAGTCTAATCAACCCTTCTGCTGCAGCTGAAGGGTTATATGAAGACTTACACCCAACATGGGTGTATGTAGCGTACCCATAAATTACCGTTGACTTGATTGAAGAGATGACATCTGATCGTCGCTCTGAGGACTATCACTTGTCCACAAGTTCTTCTTGTGAACTATGTCTGTGGATAATATCCACAGTAAGGAGGTCTCTCTACGTCGTTAGTTGATGAATGAGCAACATGGGAAATAGTTCTGCCACAGTCTTTATTTATTCGCTAATATGTCCGTATTTATTCACGGCAAGAAGAGTGTCTGGCGCTCGTGAGGAATTGGAGAGTTATGTATTTCTTATCTTTTCCACAGTCCTTCCTTGAGATTGTCAGTGCACGACTTGGGATTCAGTATGCACGTGAATACAGCCACATATTTTTGGCGTTTCAGTGCTGTGTGGCCCGGCTGAGGATACCCCGGCCACTTCACATCTTCAATGGCCCGATTCAAACTGTAATCCTCTGTTGCAGCCTCTTGCCCTCTATTTATGGGCCAGTATCTGTTGCTGGCTCTGGCAACTCAACTGAATCAAAAAGAATGGATTCCTTGAGTCTGAGGTGCAGGTTTAGAAGAATAATGCCATTAGTTATATCATCAGATTCGAAGCACATATTCTCAATTTTCCCAGTCTTGGGATATAGCAACATCCCCAAACACACACACGTGGGTGTAACGTGTTGCAGATTCTCCTGCAAGAAGTAAGAGGTCTTGTGACCATTGCAGCCTATATACTACTTAGTAAGAAACACGTGTTAAAATTAATGGTTGTTTCTGGAATGTTTTAATTAAGGTGTATAGGCAAGACACATGACCTGACTTCATCTCTGCTAGTGCAAGAAAGAATAGGTCATGACCCTCTCATGCTACAGTGTGGGAACTTTAGAGAGGTGTCATCGCTCCCAGGTGGAGAAAAATTTTCCAACCGAGGAAAATACACCCACCAACACTCTCATACAATACACCCACCAACATTCATACATTATCATACAATACACTAACCAACCCTATGCCATCATACAATACACTCACCAACATTCTCATACACCATCATACAATACAATCACCAACACTCATATACCATCATACAATACAGAGGGTCTTATTAAGATTACAAAGGTTGTAATGGGTCTTCAAGAAAATTACAGAGGTTACAGCGAGTCTTCGTCAAGATTACAGAGGTTACAGTGGATTTTCAACAAGTTTACAGAGGTTACAGTTAGTCTCATTAAGATTACAAAGGTTACAGTTAATCTCATCAAGATTACAGAGGTTACAGTGGGTCTTCATCAGCCGCCTTCTGAACATAACATTTTTAAAGATATTACAGCCATTTCACATATTACAGTCTTTATGTTCCTTGTCTTCTCAGTACAAAATACAGATTCAACCATCCTCAAAAAAATTCAGTTCTCTTATAATCATTAGTAAAATCAATGGCCTCATTGTTAGGCTTCACTCTCATTATTAACAATGAAATGATTTTCCTTTTTTTGTACAATGCTTGCTTGGTAGTGACTAATATAGACAACGACTGTGATACTTGTAAGTTATGTACCTTAGTCAACCATCTGATGGGTTTTGAGTTTTTCTGGTGCTGGCCTGGTTAGCCTGGAGTTTACCTGCTCCATCATATCCATCCAGCCTGGTTGCTTTGGCACTTTCTTGAAGACTTTCTCACACTTGCACCGGCAGTGTTTCTGATATCTTCTGGTAAGACGCTAAATATCCTGGGAGAACGGATGTTGATACTACGTACATTCTCTTACCGTGCCCATAGCGCGCCTCATTTTCTCTTATATCTCTCACTCCAGCATCTTGTTATGGTGGCATGCAGATTTGAGACTAGGCTTCTGTAATTTTTGTTTTGGTTTCCGTACCGCTCAGAGGATGAGCAAGAGGAACTCACCTATTTGTGGTTGCAGGGGTCGATTGATAGGTCCTGGCCCCGCCTCCTCACCGGTCGCTTCTAGGTGTGCAGTAAACTGCAAAAACTATGGTTGGATGTTTGGAAAATAAAATATAATGTTCAGTGTACGACAGTGTGTCTGTCGACTCTGACAGGGAAGATTGTGACCTGGAAGGGGGTCACACTGCCCCCGGACAGGCTACCTTTGCTGCTTTCGTCTCTAAATCTTCAGGAAAGAAACCATTTAGAAGCTTAACTTGATGTAAATATCGCTGTGTAGGAATATAGGCTATTGTGGAGATCGTGACCTTGTGATGAATCACGCATTATTTTCTCTTATATACATGCTGTCCGTGCTCCAGCACGAATTATTTATTGCATAAATTGTTATTTTGGAAGATACTATTAGCAAAAATATTACATTCATTTTAGGAAGTGTAGCACATCAGTGCTAATCAAAAGTTAATACTGATGCTCCTGGCTAATCACAGTGAACGTAAACAAAAATGAATCGAATGCAAACGAGGGTACACTGGTCCCATATCTACCGCTGGCGGAGTAAGGTAGAATTATGTTAAGTTACATGTTTAGGATAAATTACCTACCTAGAGCATACCTGGAGGTTGTTTCGGGGGCCAACGCCCCCCGCAACCAGGTCTTCAACCAGACCTATCAATTAAAAGGTTTGATCAGCCACACTATTACTGCTGGTGGCATGCAATCCAATGTACAGACTACAGCCCGGCTGACTGGGCACTGACTTTAAGTATCTGTCAAGTTCCCTTTTGAAGACAGCCAGGGATCTTAGTAATTCCCCTTATGTATGATGGGAGGCTGTTGAACAGTCTTGGGCCCCGGACACGTATTGTTTACTCTTATTATACCCATGGCACCCCCAGCTTTTCAATGGAATATATTGCACTGTCTGGCTAGTCTTTTGCTTTCATATGGAGTAATTTCTGTGTGCAGAGTTGGTACCAGTTCTAGGATTTTCCAGATGTAGATTATGATGTATCTTTCCCGCCTGCATTCCAAGAAGTACAGGTCGAGGTACTTCAAGCGTTCCCAGTAATTAAGGTTCTTGACTGAACAAATATGTGCAGTGAAGGTTCTCTGTACATTCTCTAGATCTGCAATTTCACCTGCCTTGAATGAGGCTGATAGTGTACTGTAGTATCCCAGCCTAGAGAGAACAAATGACTTCAAGAGGATGATCATTGGGTTGACATCCCCTGTTTTGAAAGTTCTCATTATCCATCCTATCATTTTCTTCACAGATGTGTTATGACACTGTTGTAATCCTTGAAGGTGGGATCCTCTGACATCATCACTCCCAGGTCCTTCATATTAATTTTTCCCTCTGTTCTTTGGTTAGAAAGTAACTGCCAGGTTAAAGTTCCTCTACAGACAAACACAGTGTCTACCTACTGAGGCTCGCAGGACCCCATGTCTACTTCTTCTACAATGTCATATAGATTTTATTTATGTCTTTGTAAACAGTACATTGAGATTATGTATTTACAATAATGGGTTGCAATGCAAAGACAGCCTCTATTATGCCTAGGCATTATGGGCCAACTTAACATTATTGGCTTACTGACTGCTTAACACTAAGGATTATATCATTGTTGTACAGTAGAATATTAATTATATCATAGTTGTACACTAGATTATTAATTATAAGTGAATCTAATTTGTTTAAGACAAAAGATATATTCATATATTCAAAGATGCTTTTTGTGAAAACAATGATTCAATTATATTCCTGTCGACAATTCAATTCAATTCAATTCAAGTTTACTCTCTATAAGGGTTACAATGTGGGGTTTACAGGTTTTGGGTATTGTGTGGTTTACATGTTATAAAATACTAATTACAGAGGGGTCCACTAGGACACCTAGCATGGCTAGGCATTTCGAGCAGACTTAGATTAATTCTTAACATTAAATCCTTACAGATTATGGTATTAAGGCTAAGTGACTACATCATAATTTGTGAGTTTAGCAATGTGAATGCTTTTGTTTTGGCACAATTCAAGGTGTCTATATTGGAGTATCATAGGCAAACTTATGACTAGTTAGGATTTATTTTTTTAAGATTAAGATTATTATTTCTGGGTTTATAGTCAGTGGGTGAGTGAGTGTAATTGTGAACCACCAGGTGGTTATCATGTAGTTAGTTGTCGGGGTGGATCAGGGAGACAAGATGTTTTCTAACTGTAGTTTTGAAAGTGATGAATGTGTCTGCAGTTCTAGAGTTTTCAGGTAGGGTGTTCCAGATTTTAGGTCCTTTGAAATACATTGAATTTTTGTAAAGGTTTAGTCGAACACAGGGAATGTCATAGAGATGTTTGTGTCTGGTGTTATGCCTGTGGATCCTGTCACAACTATCAAGAAAGCGTTTAGGTCAAGGTTAATATTGGAATTTAAGGTCCTGTAGATATAGATTGCACATTAGTAAGTGTGGATGTTCTGAACAGGGAGTAAGTTTAGATCTATGAAGAGTGGGGGAAGGGGTGTTGCCAGGTGTTGCCAGGGTGTGGCCCGGTGGCCTGGTGGCTAAAGCTCCCGCTTCACACACGGAGGGCCCGGGTTCGATTCCCGGCGGGTGGAAACATTTCGACACGTTTCCTTACACCTGTTGTCCTGTTCACCTAGCAGCAAATAGGTACCTGGGTGTTAGTCGACTGGTGTGGGTCGCATCCTGGGGGACAAGATTAAGGACCCCAATGGAAATAAGTTAGACAGTCCTCGATGACGCACTGACTTTCTTGGGTTATCCTGGGTGGCTAACCCTCCGGGGTTAAAAATCCGAACGAAATCTTATCTTATCTTATCTTACTGCGGCTTTTTGTTGGGTTATTATTGGCTTTAGGTGTGTTGCTGCAGTTGAACCCCAAGCACAGATAGCATAGGTGAGGTATGGATATATAAGTGAATGGTATAGTGTGAGAAGGGCAGTTTGTGGCACGTAGTATCGTATCTTGGAGAGGATGCCCACCGTTTTGGATACTTATTTTGTTATGTGTTGGATATGGGTGCTGAAATTTAGGTTGTTGTCGAGGTATAGGCCAAGGAATTTGCCCTCATTATGTCTGGCAATTAGAGTGTTGTCGATCTTAATGTTAAGTTGTGCAACACCTGCTCTGCTACCAAACATAATATTTTGCCAGTGTTAAGTGTAAGTTTATTGGCTGTCATCCAAGTCGATATTTTGAGCAGCTCCTCGTTAACAATGGTGTTGAGGGTGGCAAGATTAGGGTGGGAGATGACATAAGTCGTGTCGTCAGCAAAGAAAATGGGTTTCAGGTGTTGGGATATGTTTGGAAGATTATTGATGTAAATGAGGAAGAGCAGGAATCCAAGGACACTTCCCTGCGGAACTTCAGTATCAAGTGGCCGTATTGATGAGGCTGTGTCTTTAATGGTGACATACTGATTCCCTATAAGCTGGGAAGATATACTAAGCAACACAGACCCCAACTTATGCCTAGAACAGATTAACTCGGTAGCACTCGATGTATGCACAAGGCTTATTCCTCTAAGAAAAAGGAGGAGTAGATGTAAAACAGAAAGAGACAGGCGCTCCCTTTACAGGCGACGGAAAAGAATAACAGAGCGGCTAAAAGAGGTCAATATATCTGAAATGCGTAGGGAGACACTGGTCAGAGAAATAGCAAGCATCGAACTTAAGCTAAAAGAATCCTTTAGGAGTCAGGAATCGCGGGAAGAACTAAAAGCCATAAATGAAATCGAAAGAAACCCAAAGTATTTCTTCTCCTATGCCAAATCAAAATCGAGAACAACGTCCAGTATTGGGCCCCTACTTAAACAAGATGGGTCCTACACAGATGACAACAAGGAAATGAGTGAGCTACTCAAGTCCCAATATGACTCAGTTTTTAGCAAGCCGCTAACCAGACTGAGAGTCGAAGATCAAAATGAATTTTTTATGAGAGAGCCACAAAATTTGATTAACACAAGCCTATCCGATGTTATCCTGACGCCAAATGACTTCGAACAGGCGATAAATGACATGCCCATGCACTCTGCCCCAGGGCCAGACTCATGGAACTCTGTGTTCATCAAGAACTGCAAGAAGCCCCTATCACGAGCCTTTTCCATCCTATGGAGAGGGAGCATGGACACGGGGGTCGTCCCACAGTTACTAAAAACAACAGACATAGCCCCACTCCACAAAGGGGGCAGTAAAGCAACAGCAAAGAACTACAGACCAATAGCACTAACATCCCATATCATAAAAATCTTTGAAAGGGTCCTAAGAAGCAAGATCACCACGCATCTAGAAACCCATCAGTTACACAACCCAGGGCAACATGGGTTTAGAACAGGTCGCTCCTGTCTGTCTCAACTATTGGACCACTACGACAAGGTCCTAAATGCACTAGAAGACAAAAAGAATGCAGATGTAATATATACAGACTTTGCAAAAGCCTTCGACAAGTGTGACCATGGCGTAATAGCGCACAAAATGCGTGCTAAAGGAATAACAGGAAAAGTCGGTCTATGGATCTATAATTTCCTCACTAACAGAACACAGAGAGTAGTCGTCAACAGAGTAAAGTCCGAGGCAGCTACGGTGAAAAGCTCTGTTCCACAAGGCACAGTACTCGCTCCCATCTTGTTCCTCATCCTTATATCCTACATAGACAAGGATGTCAGCCACAGCACCGTGTCTTCCTTTGCAGATGACACCCGAATCTGCATGACAGTGTCTTCCATTGCAGACACTGCAAAGCTCCAGGCAGACATCAACCAAATCTTTCAGTGGGCTGCAGAAAACAATATGAAGTTCAACGATGAGAAATTTCAATTACTCAGATATGGTAAACATGAGGAAATTAAATCTTCATCAGAGTACAAAACAAATTCTGGCCACAAAATAGAGCGAAACACCAACGTCAAAGACCTGGGAGTGATCATGTCGGAGGATCTCACCTTCAAGGACCATAACACTGTATCAATCGCATCTGCTAGAAAAATGACAGGATGGATAATGAGAACCTTCAAAACTAGGGAGGCCAAGCCCATGATGACACTCTTCAGGTCACTTGTTCTATCTAGGCTGGAATATTGCTGCACACTAACAGCACCTTTCAAGGCAGGTGAAATTGCCGACCTAGAAAATGTACAGAGAACTTTCACGGCGCGCATAACGGAGATAAAACACCTCAATTATTGGGAGCGCTTGAGGTTCCTAAACCTGTATTCCCTGGAACGCAGGAGGGAGAGATACATGATTATATACACCTGGAAAATCCTAGAGGGACTAGTACCGAACTTGCACACGAAAATCACCCACTACGAAAGCAAAAGACTTGGCAGACGATGCACCATCCCCCCAATGAAAAGCAGGGGTGTCACTAGCACGTTAAGAGACCATACAATAAGTGTCAGGGGCCCGAGACTGTTCAACTGCCTCCCAGCACACATAAGGGGGATTACCAACAGACCCCTGGCAGTCTTCAAGCTGGCACTGGACAAGCACCTAAAGTCAGTTCCGGATCAGCCGGGCTGTGGCTCGTATGTTGGTTTGCGTGCAGCCAGCAGCAACAGCCTGGTTGATCAGGCTCTGATCCACCAGGAGGCCTGGTCTCAGACCGGGCCGCGGGGGCGTTGACCCCCGGAACTCTCTCCAGGTCTCTCCAGGAATACATACTGCTGCCTTTTACTGGGTTATTAGAAGTCTTAGGTGATTTAATGTTGTTGATCCCATGCACAAATTCCATATGTGAGATAAAGGTATATGAGTGAATGGTACAGTGCCAGGAGAGCTGATTGTGGAACGTAGTACCGTATCTTTGATAGTATACCTACAGTCTTAGAGATTTTCTTGGTGATTTGTTGTATATGTGTCTGGAACTTAAGGCTACTGTCAGGGTGGATACCTAGGAATTTTCCCTCTGTGAGTCTTGTGACTGATGATACATTTAGCGTTAAGTGGAACATTTGCAGCTTTGTTTCCAAACTGAATGAAATAAGTTTTATCAGTATTCAGGGTAAGTTTATTAGTCATCATCCAGGCAGATATTTTCTGCAGTTCGGCATTGACAGTGTTGGCGAGTATGACTGTTTGGGTGGGAGAAGACATATGTAGTGTCATTTGCAAATAATATGGGTTTGAGTAGCTGTGATGCATTCGGTAGATCATTGATGTAGATGAGAAAGAGGAGTGGTCCAAGGACGCTTCCTTGTGGGACTCCTACTGTGATTGGTTGGGTGGAAGTTTGCATCATTTGCATACACATATTGTTACTAAGGTATGACTTTTGGTAGTTGAGGGAGTGGCCTCTGATACCATAGTGCTTTAATTTAAAGTACAGCAGTTTATGGTCGACTGTATCAAAAGCTTTACGTAAATCAATGAAAATGCCCAGCGGGACTTCTTTCTTTTCAAGTGCGGTATATATTAGTTCTAGCATGTGTATGATAGCATCACTTGTGCTTTTATTATTCCTGAATCCAAACTGACAAGGGTTTAATATGTTTGTGAGACAAGGTAGGAATAGATCCGTCTTTGAATTAATTTTCCAAAGATTTTAGAGAGCAGTGGCAAATTAGATATTGGTCTATAGTTATTCAAGTCAGCTTGGTCACCTCCTTTATGGATCGGAGTGACCCTCGCTATTTTGAGGATTGTTGGGAAGGTAGATGATTCAATGCTCTTCATGGTACTCTGCCTTAAAAAAAAAATGAAAGATAGACTACAAAAATAGTGAGGTTCATTCTCGTCCAAGAGAGCATGTAGGCCGGGATGAATTACAACAACTGGATATACTGAATGTTGAAGACAGAGTAAAACAATGTTTATAAAATTGCTCACAAGCAGAGTCCAGAATATCTTGATGCCAAGTTTGTCAAGGCTGGGAACTAAACCAAGTATGATGCTCGGGGAAGGGAACACAACTTATAATTACCTAGTCAGTGGTCAGGCTTCAAACACCTTTTATTGTATATTAATAAAGGAGTGGAACGGACTGCCTGCACATGTCAAAGCCTATCATAACATAAGCCACTTCAGGAAGAGAGCTACAAAGGTACCTAATGAATGAAGCTACAGAAATGGAGATGTGGAAATTATTTAATTTCCGAAGCTATAGTGCCTAATAAGTGTTTAATGTGTTGATTTGGGTCAAAATGTATTTGTATTTTGAATAGAACCAACCGGGTTCGCCCTGCGCCTGCGTGGATGTGCGGGGGGGGGGGGGGGACAGGTCGACACAGGGCATGGGTAGGCGGGAGTGTTTTGAATGTAGTGAGGAGGCTGTGAAAACATGGGACCAGGAAATTGGCGTTCGCGGCGGCCTAAGGATTAATATAGGCCTCACTTCATAATAGGAAGTGTCGTAACTGTTCCTGGTGAAGAGTGAGGGAACGTGATTTATGGGACCACCGTAAAAAGATGGTAAAATTAGTGAATAATGGTTCGACCGGGGGTGACTGGTGCGCGGCCATGGTGTGTCCAGGGGAAATACCCGTGAGTTAATCCTCACTCATCGGTCTCAATCTTAATGGAGTGACCTCTAATGCGTATAATAATTATGAGACATTAAACCGTCTTGTGGATTGTAATGTAATCAGTGATAATAACACTAAGTTAAGAGAATATGTGAAGTGAAATGAGTCGCCGTTCTCAGAGTGAGCATCGGTTTATCTCGTATTCCTTGTCTCGAGGATAGTGAAGGTTTTATGGAGTTACGACTTCTAAACCGGGATAAACCAACGAATACCTCGTCCTGTTGGAATAAGAACTGTGTCAGTGTAGCAGGACATCGAAATGAGATGATGAATGGAGGAAATAGGAGTATCAATCGCCCACAGTTAAGTAACCCTTCTAGTTATAACAGACTGATACTGGCCAGTTAGGTATGTTGTAATTGGATAGGTTATAGGTGATCCAGCTACATCAAGTGACCACCAGAGAATATCTGGTAAGTGGTGGGATTATGTACAAGTGTTTTTCCTTGATGGATATATCCAAGTGCAACCTACCCCCCCCTCATTCAGTTAAACTAATATAATCTATACAGTCCACAATTAATTAGTAGCGCCGTACTTGTGGGTGCTATCCAATTTATACTGGTCTCGGATAGATATGGATAAGATTGTGAGGGCGAAGGCCCACCTGCCGTGACCAGGAGTGGTTAAGTTTTCTCACATGTCTACACGGGGTGACTACGGTAAACAATATGGTTGTTGTCTCCCATGTAATGTAATGTTGTCTGCATGTAATGTTGAGGTACATACAGGTAACACCCTACAAAATTTTCCATAGGAGAAGAGGAATTTCTTGTACGGTTAACATGCATGTGTAGGTGTCCCGTTGTTTGAGTGCCAGCGCACCCAATTCACACACTGACGTCCGGGGCTCGATCCCCGGTACGGCTGGAAAACGTGTTTCCATAAGATACCTGTTGTCCGTGTTCACCCATCAGTATAACAGGTACCTGGATGTTAGTAGACTGGTGTGAGTCGCATCCTGGGGATAAAATAAGTCACTAACTTTAATAGGTTATCCTAGATTCTCCACATATATGCTACTATGTATAATAATCTATGTAACTGTATTTGTGTATACCTGAATAAATTTACTGTGCTACCATTCTTATAGTCCATATAATAATAGTTAACTGATTAAGAATCCAACTTAAGTAAAGATCATTCAATCAGTTTGAAGTATTAATGGATTATTATTATAATCAAGGGGGAAGCGCTAAACCCGGAGGATTATACAGCACCTGGGGGGGGGGATGTGGAAGGCATTCAGGCTTAATTCGGGGAACTGGAGCACAGATCCAATTCCCTAAATCAAGAGCCCCTCACCAACATCAAGGAACCTTCCTTGAGGGGAGTATTAATGGAGAACTTTAAAATTGGACTTGTGTCCATTTAGCTGCCTCTCTTATACATTCAAAAAAATCCTGCTAAATAATAATGTCTAATTCATAAGAACTCTTTAAGCATTAGATTAGATTTTGCCACCGAAGTGGCTAGTTTATTGTGCACCCCATATCCATCCTGTGGACGGTAGCGCGAGAGCATATGGATACACAAAAGGCCTAGGAACTAGGCCCCAAAGGGTTAACAGGAATACATATGGATTTATATCTATAGTTCACTTATCAATAAGTGGACAATTAAGCACATAGTGTTCAAGAGAGTGACCATATGCCTGACCACATAATTTACATTTAGTTTGATCATCATCTGTGTGTCTCCCAAACTGCCAGAAGTACTTGTAACCAAGCCTAAGCCTGGCCACTACAACATCAGTCAGTCTGTTCACATTGCAAGTTGCTCCATAAACATACTTATCTACGTTCATGTTATCATAGTGGGTTATAGATCTACTCAGGCTTCTAACTGCATTCCTATAACAATCATTTTCATTATTTACTTCTCTCCTAATATTATTCCTAATGCTAGACACAGTTATACCAAAGTTATATTCTACGTTCTCCTTCTGGATACTCTTCTTGGCTAACATATCAACTTTATCATGAAGGAGTAATCCAATGTGTGATGGGATCCATAGCAATTGTACATTAATTCCTTTGTCCCTAATTTTTGAGTATCTATACCTGGCTTCCCCAATGAGCATGTTGTTGGAGTCATTATATGAGCCAAGAGCCTTCAATGATGACATAGAATCAGTAATGATGATAGAGTCAAGCTCAGTGTCATAAGTTAGTTTTAGCGCCATTAGGATTGCATTATTATTATTATAATCAAGGGGAAGCGCTAAACCCGGAGGATTATACAGCGCCTGGGGGGGGATGTGGAAGGCATTCAGGCTTAATTCGGGGAACTGGAGCACAGATCCAATTCCCTAAATCAAGAGCCCCTCACCAACATCAAGGAACCTTCCTTGAGGGGTTTAGGATTGCAAACAATTCAGTTTGCAGTGTAGACGCCCAGTTGTTAATTCTTATGCCTAAGCATTAATGCATTGAAATGTAGTGGTTTTCGTGCCTAACAATATTACATGTAAAGTACATTATATGTGTACTGCAAGAAAGAAAAATTTGAGTTTAATTTAGTGAGAGTAATGTGTGTTATGTGGCACTGGGAGGAGTGGCACACAACTGCTGGGAATTGTGGTCCTTAACCTCAACAACAATATTCCTAAGCTTCTTGGAAGACTTGTAAGTAATAATAATAATTATTTCTACAAGGTATACATACCATAGCTGACAGCAATGATATAATATTATATAGAAAGTCCCTTGTTATGCTATTTCCTGCAAATTATGTCAGTTTTGTCCCCAGGATGCGACCCACACCAGTTTACTAACACCCAGGTACATATTTTACTGATGGGTGAACATGGACAGCAGGTGTTTTATGGAAATACGTCCTGGTGTTTTTCCAGCCGTACCGGGGATCGAACCACGGACCTTAGTGTGTGAGCTGAGTGCACTAGTGATCGAGCAACGGGACACCTGAGTGTTCTGCAGTATGTAAGTTTATTCAGGTACAGGTACATATAAATACAGTTACATAAATTATCATACATAGCAGCATGTGTGTAGATTACCTAGGATAACCCAAAAAAAAAAAAAGTCAGTGACTTATTTCCATTGGGGTCCTTGAATTTCCATTGGAGTTTAATTGGTTTAGGTAAACCACAGACAAGTTTTATTATATGTATGTCATTCTTTAAGAACTGAATCTTATTACATATTACAAGAAAATCTCAAGGGAGGTTATTTGATCCTGACGAGGGGCTCTATATCTACGGAATCGGGACCAGTTTTTTTTTGGGTTATCTTGGGTAATTTACACTATGATAATTGTACTTATGCGTACCTGTACCGAAATAATCTTACTCCAGTTCTTTAAACCTGGAGTATTAGCCACACAGGATAAGCCAATAAAGTCAGTGCACCATCGAGAACTCTCTTATTTCCAGTGTGGTCTTTTAATCTTGTCCTCCAGGTAAAATAAAAACTACTACTGCTAGGTGAACAGGGACAGCAGGAAATAAGTCACTCTATCTTCTGGGTTATCCTAGGTAATTTACACTATGTGTTATAATTGTACTTATGTGTACCTGTACCTAAATAAATTTACCTATTTAAAGAAATGTGCCCAGCATTTCCATCTGTGCTGGAGACTGAACCACAGACATTCAGTATGTACCCTTCCAATTTGTGTTTAAAGCTGCCCCAAGTTCTTAAGATAAAATAAGATTTCGTTCGGATTTTTAACCCCGGAGGGTTAGCCACCCAGGATAACCCAAGAAAGTCAGTGCGTCATCGAGGACTGTCTAACTTATTTCCATTGGGGTCCTTAATCTTGTCCCCCAGGATGCGACCCACACCAGTCGACTAACACCCAGGTACCTCTTTGCTGCTAGGTGAACAGGACAACAGGTGTAAGGAAACGTGTCGAAATGTATCCACCCGCTGGGAATCGAACCCAGGCCCTCCGTGTGTGAAGCGGGAGCTTTAGCCACCGGGCCACCGGTGATGCTACCTGGGATTCTGCTCCTCTTATCCACAACTCTGTTACCAAACCAGAACATCCCTATATCCTTTCTAAACTTAAATTTATCCAACTTAAGTCCAATGCTGCAGAATCCTGTCTTAGGTTAGATATTTTAAACACTACTGTATTTTATTCCCATTATTTATTCCTGTTTTTCGTTTGTGCACTTCACTTATGTCCCAACTAATTCTACATTCTTCTAGAAAGTGCAGATTCAATGCCTTCAGCTTGTCAGTGTAGGAAAGGTTACTGATACTTAGGATCAACTTCACCATACTTCTCAGTATATTTTCCAGTGCATTTGTGTCCGTCCTGTAATATGGAGAGCAGAATTGTGCGATATAATCTGAAGGAGGCCTTACCAAAGATACGTTAAGTTGAAATATAGCCTTAGAGCTTTTTATTTATACTTGATGTGAAGCTAAGAACCCTATTAGCTTCTTTGCAAACACTTAATAATAATAATATAATAATAATATCTTTATTTACTACAAGTACATGTACAAGGTATACAGGCCTAGCTGACAACAATGACATACTGCTATATAGAAAGCCCCTTGTTATGCTTCGCATGTCGGGCAAATTAGGTCAGTGTCCCAGGATGCGACCCACACCAGTCAATTAACACCCAGGTACCCATTTTACTGATGGGGAACATAGACAACAGGTGGAAAGAAACACGCCCAATGTTTCTACTCTGGCTGGGAATCGAACCCAGGCCCTCGCCGTGTGAAGCGAAAGCGTTAGCCAGCCACCAGAGCCCTATGTACTATTGTTTTGTTTTTAAACTTCTGCTAACCAGAACTTTTAAATCTTTTTCTTCAGTTAGCTTAATGTCATTTGCCACTTCTCAGACCACTGCATCAACCTAGTGTCTCCATCAGAAATTACAAAAGCCTATTTCAGTATCATTGGCAAACTTGCTTATGTTGCTGTACTTTCCCTCATCTGTCTTGTATGTAGAACACAGAAGGGGCACAGTACTGACCACCTGTAATGAATCCCTATTCTATTTCTTCACATTTATGCTAACTCACTGTTGCCTGTCGGTCGGTTGTTCCTCAGCCCAGTAGATAATTTATCCTCCTATACCATGTGCTATGTGGAACTCTATGAAAGACCTTACCAAAGTTCATATACACATTACCATATTCCTTATCATGGTCTACTGCTTTGAATATCTTAGTGAAAAAAGTTAGCAAATTCACAAGGCAAGAATGCCTCCTCAGTAAAACTGTGCAGTCCTTCATATATGTTACTTTGCTCACAGTCTGGCAACACGTCAAGCCATAAAATTACAGTGTATGTAGTTACTTTTGTGAATTTTGAATTTGTGAAGATTACTAGGAACCTAACCCTCATTAATTTGGGGGTTCAACTTTTACAACAATTTGGTTATACTGTAATTGGTGATTTAATCCAGAAACCCACAATAAGAATGTAATTTTTGTCACTACTGTATCTGCAAATATAATAGTGACATGGGGAATATGATACCTTGATAATGAATGGTGTTTGATATAAGGAATTGGAGCTACTCTTGCCATGGATCAAACATGATTGCTGTACCTCATTCACCAGGTGCTGTATGAACTAACATACTTAGTTCTTTTCTACAAATGTAATTATAACGCTGTAATAATATACACGTACTGAACTTATACCTACCAAAATCAATTAGTTATGCAATATTTTACACACATATATATAGATGAAAGGTTAAATACAGTCATACCCCACTATGTGTCATTTTGGCCTATGTCAACTTCACCTTTACACCACTTTTCTTGAGTAAATTTCAGTTCAGCAAACGTTATTACGTATGTCCAGTTTTATGTCACTCAGCAACATCACCTATGTCATAATTTTTTTAATTGTGTTCATTAATTTTTAAAAAATATGACTAAAATGTGTTTTAAGTGTTCTTTAAGGTTTAGCAGTAGGTATATTATTTTGAAAGTTATTTATGCTAGTTTTACGGTGTTTGTCGTCATTTTGAGGCATTTTAAAGGCATTACAATCAGTTTACATAAAAAACCGGGTTAGTTACATCTCTTGCAACCAATTAATGATGTAGGGCAGGGTATGACTATAATGAATAGGGTTTTATAGACTATAGTATAAAATAGTTAATTAAATCAACATTTTTAACTCATTCCACACTTATAATTGTAGCTATTTTGAACAGACAAAATGAGTGAGTTAGCAAATAGAGAGCATGATCGACTAATAAAAAGAATTTGCATAGTCTAAAAACTTCCTAACATGAAAACCATATGATTTATTCCAGCACTTGTAATTACCAGAAAATGGGAGAAACAACAATCCTACAATTTGCCCCCTTTAGCTCAGCCGTTGATGCTGGTTTCTGGCATAAGTTTACTCAACTCAAGGTATGTGATATTCATTATATTTGCTTTATAACTTAAATAGCTGTTGTGAATATTATTAGTGTTATTTCATTATTGGAGCATTTTGATAATTAACTCCAGTGTTATTTTAAATGACTACATAACAACTACATATTTTAATTTGTTCTCTTACTTGTATTCAGCTTCACAGCTTAAACAGTATTGTATAATTTGGCTTAACATATACAGTGTATTCCTGTACTACAGCTTTAATTACTGAACATTAATTGCACTGCTACTCAGGACACATTGAGAACCAAAGCTTTCTAGATTCTCTAGATTTATTAATAAACACACGCATGGACTCGCACTCACACGCATGCACTCTCTCACGTGCACGATGCCTTCAGTTCTGTATACAGTATAGCACAAAAAAAAAAGAGAAAAATCCTTGGACTGAATCCTTGGTGTGAAGCTTTTACATAAGCATCTTGCTTATTACAAGAATTATGATCCTCTGAGACCATACCATGATAATAAATTGATAATTGATAGAAATATTGTATAAGCTCACAATGGAAATAAATTGTATAAAATACCGAGAATGGAAATATAAACACATATGCAGTATAATGTGATCCTTTATTGACAACATATAACGTAGCTGAACCAATTGCCAAGAAACTTCTTCATCGCTATCCCACATAAGAGCATAGGAATTGAAGAACACTGCAGAAGGTCTGCTCACAAACTTATCCAATCTCCCTTCCAAGCTACCCAAGATTTTAGACTCTATAACCCCACTCGGTACATCTTCAGATGCAGCATTCTCCACCTGACCTCAGCATTCTGAACCTGACTATAAATACTCACATACCTCCACCCCAGGTAGATCTGCTTGTGACTTGAAAAAGCCCACTGTGTGGGCAAAACGTTGTCAATAAAGGATCGCATTATACTGCATATGTGTTTATATTTCCATAAGCTCACAAGTTGCATTTAATGTACACCCCCATGGATGTAAGCAATGTGTATCGGGTTAGTACCACACTGAGTAGTATTGTGGTCTTCACAAGTGTTAGACCAAAGTGTGTTTTGGGCAGGCATAATCAAAAAACTAAACATCCAGACAAAATTACTCTCGATAGCTAGAGACTTTATGAGATCTAGCTCCTTGGCCCTCTCTAGTTTCTTTTTTACAGGTTTATCTCAAAGGGAAAATTAATCTTACCCTCACTGTTAAAATGCATGAGAGATGTTCTGTTTGAGAGGAAAATGTGAATAGTTATAAGAGGAACAGTGTCCTTGTAGGAGATGTCACAGTTAAAGTGCTGCAAGGATTTATATTAGCCTCCAATAAAGGTAAAGGTAGAAAGTTGAAAGTGAGCATAGAAAAGAGTAAGGTGATGAGGGTATCAAATGATTTAGATAAAGAAAAATGGATATCAAATTGGGGAGGAGGAGTATGGAAGAAGTGAATGTTTTCAGATACTTGGGAGTTGACGTGTCAGTGGATGGATTTATGAAGGATGAGGTTAATCATAGAATTGATGAAGGAAAAAAGGTGAGTGGTGCATTGAGGTATATGTGGAGGCAAAGAAGGGAATGTATGAAAGTATAGTAGTACCAACACTCTTATATGGGTGTGAAGCATGGGTTGTAAATGCTGTAACGAGGAGGCGGTTGGAGGCAGTGGAGATGTCATGTCTAAGGGCAATGTGTGGTGTAAATATTATGCAGAAAATTCGGAGTGTGGAAATTAGGAGAAGGTGTGGAGTTAATAAAAGTATTAGTCAGAGGGCTGAAGAGGGTTTGTTGAGGTGGTTTGGTTATTTAGAGAGAATGGATCAAAGTAGAATGACATGGAGAGCGTATAAATCTGTAGGGGAAGGAAGGCGGGGTAGGGGTCGTCCTCGAAAAGGTTAGAGGGAGTGGGTAAAGGAGGTGTTGTGGGCTAGGGGCTTGGACTTCTGGCAAGCGTGCGTGAGCTTGTTAGATAGGAGTGAATGGAGACGAATGGTATTTGGGACCTGACGATCTGTTGGAGTGTGAGCAGGGTAATATTTAGTGAAGGGATTCAGGGAAACTGGTTATTTTTATATAGCCAGACTTGAGTCCTGGAAATGGGAAGTACAATGCCTGCACTCTAAAGGAGGGGTTTGGAATATTAGCAGTTTGGAGGGATATGTTGTGTATCTTTATAGGTGTATGCTTCTAACCTGTTGTGTTCTGAGCACCTCTGCAAAAACAGTGATTATGTGTGAGTGAGGTGAAAGTGTTGAATGATGATGAAAGTATTTTCTTTTTGGGGATTTTCTTTCTTTTTTGGGTCACCCTGCCTCGCTGGGAGACGGCCGACTTGTTAAAAAAAAATATATATATATAGATATACAGTGGACCCCCGGTTAACGATATTTTTTCACTCCAGAAGTATGTTCAGGTGCCAGTACTGACCGAATTTGTTCCCATAAGAAATATTGTGAACTAGATTAGTCCATTTCAGACCCCCAAACATACACGTACAAACGCACTTACATAAATACACTTACATAATTGGTCGCATTCGGAGGTAATCGTTATGCGGGGGTCCACTGTATATATATATATATATATATATATATACAGTGGACCCCCGCTTAACGATCACCTCCAAATGCAACCAATTATGTAAGTGTATTTATGTAAGTGCGTTTGTACGTGTATGTTTCGGGGTCTGAAATGGACTAATCTACTTCACAATATTCCTTATGGGAAAAAATTCGGTCAGTACTGGCACCTGAACATACTACTGGAATGAAAAAAGTTCGTTAACCGGGGGTCCACTGTATATATATATATATATATATATATATATACACATACATACATACATACATACATACATACATACATACATACATACATACATACATACATATACAGCATTTCCTCACTTAACGATGGAGTTCTGTTCCTAAGACCACGTCGCTAAAGGAATTCGTCATTGAGGGGGCCACTAGAACACCTAACATGGCTAGGCATTTCGGGCAAACTTAGATTAATTCTTAACCCTAAATTATTACAAATTGTGGAGTAAGTTAACTAAATACTAAGTGACTAAATACTGGTTTGTGAGTTTAGCAATGTGAGTGCTTTTGTTTTGGCACAATACAGAGTTTCTATATTGGAGTATCACAGGCAAACTTATGACTAGTTAGGAATCATTATTTTAAGATTAAGATATGTATTTCTGTGCTTATAGTCAAATGGGTGAGTGAGTGAGTGTAAGTGTGAACCACCAGCTGGTTTACATGTAGTTAGTTGACGGGGTGTATCAGGGAGATAAGATGTTTTCTAACGGTAGTTTTGAAGGTGATGAATGTGTCTGCAGTTCTAGAGTTTTCAGGTAGGGTGTTCCAGATTTTAGGGCCTTTGACATACATTGAATTTTTGTAAAGGTTTAGTCGGACAATAGGAATGTCGTAGAGATGTTTGTGTCTGGTGTTATGCCTGTGGGTCCTGTCACAACTATCAAAAAAGCATTTGAGGTCAAGGTTAATATTGGAATTTAAGGTCCTGTATATGTAGATTGCACAGTAGTAAGTATGGATGTTCTGAACAGGGAGTAAGTTTAGATCTATGAAGAGTGGGGGGGGGGTTGCCAGGGATGGGATTTAGTGATTATTCTTACTGCGGCTTTTTGTTGAGTTATTATTGGCTTTAGGTGTGTTGCTGCCGTTGATCCCCAAGCACAAATAGCATAGGTGAGGTATGGATATATGAGTGAATGGTATAGTGTGAGAAGGGCATTTTGCGGCACGTAGTATCGTGTCTTGGAGAGGATATTGTTTTAATGTCACCTTTGCACCATGTATAACATCTCTGATATATTTTTAAATGTTTATATAGGAGTGTACTGTGTATTCTAATAAACAGAATAGAGGAAATCAGCTCTAATATACATTACTTAGGTATGCATACCTGTCAGAGAGCTCGTCATAAGTCCGAGTCGTCAGTAAACGAGTACACCGTTCAGTGAGGAGAGGCTGTACAATGAAAAATTATGGGCTTTGCATTAATTTTGAAAGTGATAGTTTTTGAGTGTTATGAGTTAATAATACTGTAGTACTAAGTCAGATATAAATAGTAGTAAATATATTGTATGGAATATCCTGTTGAAGATAGAAAGTTCAGTGTTTATTGAAATTTTTCAGGGCCAGACTCTCTCTGTAAGACCACCTGTCCAGTTACTGGCCAGACTCAATGGTGATTAACCTGACATGACTGAGTGACTGAAGAGAAACAGTAGGAAAGTTTATTTCATAATGTATAAGAACAAATGTAGTTAGTAAATAAAAACAGGAAATGCAGTAATTTACATATACTGTAAATGTTTACTTGGATTCAGTGGATTTTAAAATATAAGGTTCAAAAATGTAGACTTTTTAATGCTAATAAGGTTTTGTATGTAATTTTGCAAGAAGAAATGTCATATGATTTTTTCTTTTTCTGTATACTTTTATTAGTGCTGTATTTCTAGCACAATGTAGTTAGTTGATATATTACTACCATATTCATCATTCTGATTTTATTTGATTTTGTCCTATTTTAGTTTAGTCTGCCTTCTCTGTTACAGCTGGATGTTTTTCATCTGAGTGAAGATGCTGTACCTATTACAGGGAGTTACGTAAACAGTGATGCTCCTGGTTTGCCATCACGTCTTAGTGTGGAATATGATGCACTTGACAGGTTTGTAGAAATTTTTGTTTAATCATAATTGAAATTAGATGGTATAATGGCCTTGTCTCATTTGTCTTATGATTTGTTTTTAATTTAAATCACAAGTATAAGAGAAATTTTATGTACTGTTCAGTGTAAATGTTTTAATTGTATTTAAAAATGTCCAGCAATTAATTCCCCCAATTCTGGTTCAGAAATCTGCTAGCTCACTAACAAAAAGGTTAGTTGTTAGGTGACAGGTCTGTCAGATGAATGAGGATTATAAAGTCACAATGCTGTACACTTAGATGCTAACATCATATAGGAAATAAGCAGCTTTTTGATGATCAATAAATTACAGCAAAAGCAGTTCAGTAGTTGATTTTGAGTGGCCCGTAACTTAGAGAAATGTTCCAACTTCATAATTTTTTGCCAGTTATTATGTATCATTTTACCAGTGTTTCCCTAATGGCTGTGCCTTTACAGTTTTTTAGTTAATACAGCCTCTTCTCACTTAACAATGGAGTTCTGTTCCTAAGACCGCGTCGGTAAATGAATTCATCGCTAAACAAGGAGCATACTATAATAATGGTAGTGGGTTAGTGTCAGCCATCTTTGATATTGTTTTAATGTCACCTTTCACCTTTTATAACATTTTTAGTATGTTTTTAAATGTTTGTACAGTAGTGTACTGTATATTGTAATAAACAGAATAGAGGAAATCAGCTCTAATATGCATTTTTTAGGTATGCATACTGGTCAGAGAGGCCATCGTAAGTCCGAGTCGTCGGTAAACGAGTACGTCGCTAAGTGAGGAGAGGCTGTATTTCTCTTTTATTTCAGAAACAGAGTACCATCTAAGTGGGCATGTTCTGCAGTGGGAACTCTTATTAACACCAATACAGTAGAGGAGTTCCGTAATCGAAGCAAACAAGAATTATTGAAGTCCTCGGCTTCTGTTCTGTGGGATGCAATCATTTCTGGTAGTGCCTTGGAAAAACCTTCAGTTTTAGCATCTTTTTTAATGTTTACTTTTGCAGTAAGTAAATTTCAGAGCTTTAATATATTGTATATAAGCATATTATTCATTAAGCTTTTACCAATCATTTGTTGTAGTAAGGAAAATAGCACTTAAAGACAATGTCATTGATGAAAAACAAAATTATGTTATACATAATTACTTTGAAGCAATGAAGAAAATTTAATCCTCACTTAAATATTATATCTGACATCTTGCAAAATTAACTACTAAAGGAAAAAGATTTTTTTAGTGTAGTTTATTGATTACATTATCCTTTACAGGACCTAAAGAAATACCACTACTACTACTGGTTTGCCTTTCCTGCCTTTACGTTACCAAAAACTATTCCTTTGGTGAAGCAACCACAGTGTGTTTCTCTTATACTAACAGATGAACAGGTTAGTCTGTATCCTAATTATTAAGTAACCATTGTTTTCCTGTTACACTAACAGATAAATAATCTAGTCTGTGCCATTATTAGTGAAATATAATTAGCCTTATGCAAATTGTTTTCTTTAAATATGAGGTAGATATAGTGGTGGCACCAGGGGGGATATCCTTGGGAGGGGGGTTCATCTCTCAAAATTTTCCTAGACCCCCAATGTCCCCAAATAAAAGTAGTAAAAATAATAATAATTCTTCAAAAAGTCTCCTAGCCTTCCTTCCAACTAGATAGGCACCCCAAAGCCCTCACTGTATAGCAGTTCTAACACCACCCCTGGCTAGGTAGATGTAGATGAGAAAATTGATACCGTTACGAGTGGCAAAGTAAAAAGCAGAATGGCTTTATTTTACCATTTATTATATAGCTACCTACATTGAACTTTTCAATATAGTTCTGTAGAGATTTAGAGCATTTATTGGGACAATGGTATTAGCCATATACAATTATAGTTAGGGAAGAAAACATAATTTTGGCAAAACAGCATCTCTAATAACTTCAGTGGTTACACAGTGAACATGAGTAAAAACAAATAATGTTGCCTGTAGGTAACTTATTATCTAACAGTAACGATTTTTGATACATGTATGAAACATGTAGAAGATACTATTAGATTGTGATGAGTCCCAAAATTGTGTATCAATATATCGTTATTGGTATCGTTGGGTATTGGCTAATTATGATGGTATTGTTATATGCCTAAAATTGAGTATTGGTAGTGGCCTAAAGCTGTGTATCAGTACTGGTATCAGCAAAAATTTCAATATTATCCCATCCCTAATTTTGGATATTGGATGGATTACTCAGATCATTCCAGTTTGCCTTAATCTTGTGTATGAGCGATAAACCTGGTTTATGTCACCAGAGGTTGATATTGCAAGCACAAATATTGGACATAGATATTATTGAAAGATGCTTGAAAAGCCTGAAAAGCCATAATTTGCAGGCACATGTTATGATTTCTGGGCAGACAGCTAAGGAATGAGTGATGCTGTGTTTCCTCTTTTGGGTCAACTTATTTAGCAACATGGCCACTTTAATCCTTAAACTGTCCAAACCTAGATCTATGTTTTTTCAACATTTGAAAGTATGTAAAAAAAACTTTGATCTACATTTTTTTTTGTTATATTTGAAAAATGTAAAAAAACGTAGATCTACTTTTGGAGCACTACGCATGTGAACGTAGATCTATGTTTGGACAATTTAAGGGTTAATGAAGAAAATGTTATGCTTTGTTAATTTGTCCCAAGTATGTAGCACTTTTATGATTATAATATTAATACAGGAAAAGTCATAACAGTTTCATGAAATAATGCAGTATTGTATTTTGTGCATCAGTTATGCATGGTATAATGGCTTATATAAAGTGTGTGCACTTACTGTCTCAGGGAAGGCTATGAAGTAGATGAAAAAAATTTAATTTTTTTTTTTTTTTTTACATTAAGTCATTTTCTGACTGATTCTAACTTTGCAATAAATTCAGACTTCTGAATAGACTAAGGCTCTGATTACATATATATATATATTTTTTTTTTCAACAAGTCGGCTGTCTCCCACCGAGGCAGGGTGACCCAAAAAAGAAAGAAAATCCCCAAAAAGAAAATACTTTCATCCTCATTCAACACTTTCACCACACTCACACATTATCACTGTTTTTGCAGAGGTGCTCAGAATACAACAGTCTAGAAGCATACACATATAAAGATACACAACATATCCCTCCAAACTGCCAATATCCCAAACCCCTCCTTTAAAGTGCAAGCATTGTACTTCCCATTTCCAGGACTCAAGTCCGACTATATGGAAATAACCGGTTTCCCTGAATCCCTTCACTAAATATTACCCTGCTCACACACTAACAGATCGTCAGGTCCCAAGTACCATTCATCTCCATTCACTCCTATCTAACACGCTCACGCACGCTTGCTGGAAGTCCAAGCCCCTTGCCCACAAAACCTCCTTTACCCTCTCTCTCCAACCCTTTCGAGGACGACCCCTACCCCGCCTTCCTTCCCCTATAGATTTATATGCTTTTCATGTCATTCTACTTTGATCCATTCTCTCTAAATGACCAAACCATCTCAACAACCCCACTTCTGCCCTCTGACTAATACTTTTATTAACTCCACACCTTTAACTAATTTCCACACTCCGAATTTTCTGCATAATATTTACACCACACATTGCCCTTAAACAGGACATCTCCACTGCCTCCAACTGTCTCCTCGCTGCTGCATTTACCACCCAAGCTTCACACCCATATAAGAGTGTTGGTACTACTATACTTTCATACATTCCCTTCTTTGCCTGCATAGATAACGTTTTTTGACTCCACATATACCTCAACGCACCACTCACCTTTTTTTCCTCATCAATTCTATGATTAACCTCATCCTTCATAAATCCATCCGCCGACACGTCACCTCCCAAGTATCTGAAAACATTCACTTCTTCCATACTCCTCCTCCCCAATTTGATATCCAATTTTTCTTTATCTAAATCATTTGATACTCTCATCACCTTACTCTTTTCTATGTTCACTTTCAACTTTCTACCTTTACACACATTCCCAAACTCATCCACTAACCTTTGCAATTTTTCTTTAGAATCTCCCATAAGCACAGTATCATCAGCAAAAAGTAACTGTGTCAATTCCCATTTTGAATTTGATTCCCCAAAATTTAATCCCACCCCTCTCCCGAACACCCTAGCATTTACTTGCTTTACAACCCCATCTATAAATATATTAAACAACCATGGTGACATTACACATCCCTGTCTACAACCTACTTTTACCGGGAAGTAGTCTCCCTCTCTTCTACACACCCTAACCTGAGCCTCACTATTCTCATAAAAACTCTTTACAGCATTTAATAACTTACCACCTATTCCATATACTTGCAACATCTGCCACATTGCTCCTCTATCCACTCTATCATATGCCTTTTCTAAATCCATGAATGCAATAAAAACTTCTCTACCTTTATCTAAATACTGTTCACATATATGCTTCAATGTAAACACTTGATCTACACATCCCCTACCCACTCTGAAACCTCCTTGCTCATCCGCAATCCTACATTCTGTCTTACCTCTAATTCTTTCAATTATAACCCTACCGTACACTTTTCCTGGTATACTCAGTAAACTTCTTCCTCTATAATTTTTACAGTCTCTTTTGTCCCCTTTCCCTTTATATAAAGTGACTATACATGCTCTCCACCAATCCCTAGGTGCCTTCCCCTCTTTCATACATTTATTAAACAAAAGTACCAACCACTCCAACACTATATCCCCCCCTGCTTTTAACATTTCTGTCATGATCCCATCAGTTCCAGCTGCTTTACCCCTTTTCATTCTACGTAATGCCTCACGTACCTCCCCCACACTTCCATTCTGCTCTTCTTCACTCCTAAAAGATGGTATACCTCCCTGACCAGTGCATGAAATTACTGCCTCTCTTTCTTCCTTAACATTTAAAAGTTCCTCAAAATATTCTCGCCATCTACCTAATACCTCCATCTCCCCATCTACTAACTCCCCTACTCTGTTTTTAACTGACAAATCCATACTTTCCCTAGGCTTTCTTAACTTGTTTAACTCACTCCAAAGTTTTTTCTTATTTTCATTAAAATTTCTTGACAGTGCCTCTCCCACTCTATCATCTGCTCTCCTTTTGCACTCTCTCACCACTCTCTTTACATTTCTTTTACTCTCCATATACTCTGCTCTTCTTATAACACTTCTGCTTTGTAAAAACCTCTCATAAGCTACCTTTTTCTCCTTTATCACACCCTTTACTTCATCATTCCACTAATCACTCCTCTTTCCTCCTGCCCCCACCCTCCTATAACCACAAACTTCTGCCCCTCATTCTAATACTGCATTTTTAAAACTATTCCAACTCTCTTCAACCCCCCCACTACTCATCTTTGCACTAGCCCACCTTTCTGCCAATAGTCGCTTATATCTCACCCGAACTTCCTCCTCCCTTAGTTTATACACTTTCACCTCCCTCTTACTTGTTGTTGCCACCTTCGTCTTTTCCCATCTACCTCTTACTCTAACTGTAGCTACAACTAAATAATGATCCAATATATCAGTTGCCCCTCTATAAACATGTACATCCTGGAGCCTACCCATCAACCTTTTATCCACGAATACATAATCTAATAAACTACTTTCATTACGTGCTACATCATACCGTGTATATTTATTTATCCTCTTTTTCATAAAATATGTATTACTTATTACCAAATCTCTTTCTACACATAGCTCAATTAAAGGCTCCTCATTTATATTTACCCCTGGCACCCCAAATTTACCTACTACTCCCTCCATAACATTTTTACCCACTTTAGCATTGAAATCCCCAACCACCATTACTCTCACATTTGATTTAAAACTCCCCACGCATTCACTCAACATTTCCCAAAATCTCTCTCTCTCCTCTACACTTCTCTCTTCTCCAGGTGCATACACGCTTATTATAACCCACTTTTCACATCCAATCTTTATTTTACTCCACATAATCCTTGAATTAATACATTTATAGTCCCTCTTTTCCTGCCATAGCTTATCCTTCAACATTATTGCTACTCCTTCTTTAGCTCTAACTGTTTGAAACCCCTGACCTAATCCCATTTATTCCTCTCCATTGAAACTCTCCCACCCCCTTCAGCTTTGTTTCACTTAAAGCCAGGACATCCAGCTTCTTCTCATTCATAACATCCACAATCATCTCTTTCTTATCATTTGCACAACATCCACGCACATTCAGACTTCCCACTTTGACAATTTTCTTCTTATTCTTTTTAGTAATCTTCACAGGAAAAGGGGTTACAAGCCCATTGTTCCCGGCATTTTAGTTGACTTTTACAACACGCATGGCTTACGGAGGAGAGATTCTTATTCCACTTCCCTATGGATATAAAAGGAAAAGTAATAAGACCAAGAACTATTAAGATAAAATCAAAGAAAACTCAGATGAGTGTGTATAAATAAATGTGTACATGTATGTGTAGTGTGACCTAAGTGTAAGTAGAAGTAGCAAGACATACCTGTAATCTTGCATATTTATGAGACAGACAAAAGACATCAGCAATCCTACCATCATGTAAAACAATTACAGGCTTTCGTTTTACACTCACTTGGCAGGACGGTAGTACCTCCCTGGGTGGTTGCTGTCTACCAACCTACTACCATGATTTTTAAAAGACATACTGGATGTTGAAAGTTCTGATTACCAAAAATAAAGAAAGTTAGATTTGAACATGTTTCATGTGAAATTTCAGATTGCTTCACTTGTGTTGGCATGTGAAGGTCTTGGAACTGATGTGGATCGTGGCTTCTTCACACTCACTCAGTCTGGCAATGAATTTGGCATCCATCTACTCAAGGACTACCCACAAATAAGGACTGCTGCCTCTGGGGTAAGGTTTGGTAAAACATATCAAGACTGACATATATTAATGGTCCTCATTACTGTTGTATTATTATCCATTACAGTATGGGAAGTATGAAAAATGTAGTGACATGAGAATCTATGATGAGGCTTGAGAAAATACCATTATCTGGTTAGCTCGAGCTGTTACAATGTAGATGGAAGTCTTTAAAAATCCATAGTTGTAAAATGAGTGTTGAATCTATGCTAGCCTGAGTGTTAACTTTTAATGACGATGATTCAAGATCACTTGATTTATTCACTTGTCAGTAAGACAAGTTAAAAGGAGATTTTATAAAGAGAAAAAGTGACAGTAGATCAGATCAGAGGTGATGTGGCATGAGAATATAGACTGAATGCTTTGAACACTCACATAATGAGTGTGGAGTCTATACAGTACAAGCCTTCATGGTTACACATTTGTATCCATGGGACCAGAATTGTGTTGCTGGTGTCCCATCTTTGGTGTTTAATCTAAATATATTTTTAATTTTCCCAACTTTCCATGAAACATTTTAGTATTGAGTGTCCTGTGTGTGTGTGTGTGTGTGTGTGTGTGTGTGTGTGTGTGTGTGTGTGTGTGTGTGTGTGTGTGTGTGTGTGTGTGTGTGTGTGTGTGTGTGTGTGTGTGTGTGTGTGTGTGTGTGTGTGTGTGTGTGTGTGTGTGTGTGTGTGTGAGTGTGTGTGTGTGTGTGTGTGTGTGTGTGTGTGTGTGTGTGTGTGTGTGTGTGTGTGTGTGTGTGTGTGTGTGTGTGTGTGTGTGTGTGTGTGTGTGTGTGTGTGTGTGTGTGTGTGTGTGTGTATATATATATATATATATATATATATATATATATATATATATATATATATATATATATATATATATATATATATATATATATATATATATATATATATATATATGAGGATAGTGATGCTCAAGTTAGAGTATGTAGGAAAGAGGGAAATTTTTTCCCAGTAAAAGTAGGCCTTAGACAAGGATGTTACTAATCTGACAGGAATGGGGAAGGTAGGGCTAGGGGTGGCATGCACATCACAACCATGGGAATAATCTGGGATAAAGTTGTAGGCGGCAAAGAGGAAGGTGAAGGATGTAGGAAAAAGGGGAAGGGATGTGGGGTTGGTGTCAATGTTGGTGCTGTGAAAGCAAGGGCTGGTTCAGAGTTGGGCCAGCTGGAAAAGGAATTGGGGTTGTGTCTGAAGCAGTTCTTTGAGTTTGGGTGTTTCTGCCTGGCCCTCTCATCTGTTACCCATCTCTAAGCTTGATGGGTTTTCACATACTTCAGCTATTCCCTCTGTCATTGTCCTGACCCAATACAGCTATGCACATGATTGTAGCATTGTGTAGTTATCAGGAGCACTTTCTGTTGTAGGATCTTATCTTGCACTATATGGGACCAGAAGGTTAGTATAATTGGGCATTGTTTGCCACAGAAGGGTCTCCTGATCCTCTGAAAATTTGCCATCTTCCTATCTCTTCTTCTCCTCCAGTGCACTTGATGAATGTTATAATCTCATGCCCCTTATGTTCTTAAATTATAATGGGGTGTTTAATTGAATTATGTGGTAATAGGTAATACTTATTTCAAGAAGAAAAAGTTAAGTTAGTATATAAGATAGGAAATCAGCTTCCTAGACTATAAATTAGTAAATAAATGGTTAATGGAAAGACTTATCAGTATGCATGTTTTTAAAAGGGCAACAGATATGCCAAATCATTATTTAGTGGTACCCTGCCTCGGTGGGAGACGGCCGACTTGTTGAAAAAAAAAAAACCTATAGTGAGAGTAAGAGGTGCATAGAATGCAAAAAAAATAGCATCAATGGAAAAGATAGATGTGAAAGGGAATAACCTAAAAAAAGGAAGTAGTGAAAGATATTGGCAACTATTTGGAGAAAGGTGGGCTAAAGTGAGCACAGGTAATGAGGACGAGGTCAAAAAGGTATGGGGTAGATTTAAGAATGCAGTGCTAGAGTGATCATCAGAAGTTTGTAGGTACAGAGGGTGGGTGCAAGTGGGAAGAAGAATGAGTGGCAGAATGGTAAGATGAAGAGGGTGGTATAACAGAAATGTTTGCATCCAAGAGGTTTCTACAATCTAGAAATGATATATGGAAGGCAGAGTATATGAAGAGAAAAAGAGTGGTGAGGTAGTGCTTCAGCCCTTATATCTTGGGTCATTTTCATATGGTTTCTAGAAGTAACTGAAAAACCTTTCAGGCCAATGACCGAGACACATGTGAAACATCTGGGTATCTTTACTCTATAATCATTTCACCATGCAGTGGGTTTATCAGTACAATACATGGACATAATGTGAAAACTAGAAATATATATGGAAAACAGTGGAAGACAAGATAATCAGTCCCTCAGTTTAGGAGCAGGTGATGAGCACCATAGTCTGGCATCTACACAGTGCCTCATAGCATATTGTGTAAGCTTATCCTTGCTTCTACGAATGTCAAACACTGTTTTGCTATGCCATACTCCTCGCACACCCTCCACTGAAATGCCATCCTCCAGCTTCCTTATTAATTCAAGTTTCTGAAGAGTAGAAAGTCACAATACCATAACTGTAACGATACACAAATAACCCACACTTGGGAGGCCATTAATTAGTCACACTAATTAAGGGTCAAAATCAGACCAAAACATTGTCGTAATTTTCAGTCACATAAGTGTGGATTATTTGTGTATTCCAGTTTCTGCTTAACCATTAGGGTTACATGCTTCTTCTTGCTTTAAAAGTTATTGTTAATAACACTGTACACAGTATATCAATAAAATTATTAAAAACATAGTAAATCCAGGGGAAAATTGGAGATGAAGGTGTGAACGTGCATGCAGACAATGACACTTATGCGGGCAGTCATTGGCCAGCTGTCTAGGAACAATGAAAGTGGACACTCCCAGGAAGAACCTTGGACCTTATAAACTTGTGATTAAGCAGAATCGGTCCGTTTTATTGAATTCATGACCGGACTGGATGGCCATTTAATATAGTGGATTTGGTACACTTCATCGTTATTTTAATCAGACACCCTATTAAACATACATGTTGAGCCTTTGTGTAGCCAGATTTTTTTGTCCATTTTAACTGGGGGGTCCCTTTTATTGGGCTTTTACTGTTTAGTGAGGAACCAAAAATATCAATTTAGTGTATACTGTGTGTTTAAAATTGTGTGGTTTACATAAAACTTTTTGCTCAGGATTTTTACATTATGTGTTTTTATGATAGACAGACAGAGAAGTATACCTGGCCTTCTCTGACCCCTGCACCCTGCCGCAGAACCCTGGATGGCCTCTTCGCAACCTGCTCACTTTGGTAACCTTAAAATGGTAATATTTAATAACAGTCTTATACACAATAGTTAACAAACATTACACTGAAACTTCAAGCACATGTCTTATTAAATGGTCAATTAAACCTAGAAAAAAGTCTTAGGAGAAAAATACTCAGTGAATTAGTGAAAGCAACTATCAGCCCATGTCTGTGATGACAAATCTTGTATCAGAGCTGCCTTGTAGAGTATAACTTTGATGTGAAAGTCCATTTAGTAAGTTTATGTAGTCTGCTTCATTCCCTTTCACTTACCCTTCCCAGGATGTTTGTTGCCTTCCCAGTTACTAGCACTTTTTATCCTATACTTATGCATTGTACCTTGCCATATTATTCATTATCCTTCTTTGGCTTCATTACTTTTTTGTTCCACTAAGCAGTTACTTTAATCCCATTTATTTTCCCTTCTTACATGACCTCTTCCTTTCTAGTTCTGTGCTCTTCAGGAAAGGCAGCTAGGGAATGAGTGATGTTGAATCTTCTTTCTTTGGTCACCTTGTCTTGGTGGGAAATGGCTGAAGAATAGTCACTTCCCACCATGCCTTAGTCATTTAGAAAGGACAGATCAGAATATTATGACTAAGGTGTATAAATTTGTGGTAAAAGGAAGGAAGGTGGGGTAAGGGGTCTTCCTAGGAAGGATAGGAGAAAGGTGGAGGAGAGATTAGGTGGAAAGGGAATGTACATCTAGCAAGTTTGTGTGTGTGTGTAAGATTGGAGTATATGGAGACAAGGTAGTTTTTAGACTTGACATATTGTTTCAGTGTGATCAAGGTAACATTTATAGCCATACCTGTATCCTGTAGGTGATTATTATTATTATTATTATTATTATTATTATTATTATTATTATTATTATTATTATTAAAGAATGGAAAGGCACAATACCCTGACTGGAACAATGCATAAATAACCCTCACATAGGAGAGAGAACCTTATGACGACGTTTTGGGACAGGGACATTACAGTGAGAGGAAGAAAGAAGTAAGTGGAGAAGTAGTGGTAGAGGTAATGCTGATAGTGGAAGTAATAGTGGTGGTAGTAGTAGCAGTAATGAAGTAATAAAAGTGGTAGAAGTAGAAGTGGAGCAAGTCTAAGGACAAGAAAAGGAGCGCTGCAGGAAAGCTAATTGACCACAAGAGTGGGGCCAACTGAAGGACAGAACACACCTAGGCAGAAGAAAGGAAGACAAGGAAAAATAGGAAAGGAGAAGAGGTAGGGAGAGAAGAAAAGATCAGGATAGGTCACTACTACTGCTGCTACTCCCACCACCATCTCATTCACGATCCTTTCTGTCTGCCACTACTCCCCAGACTTACTACCTCTACTACTACTACTACTTCCACTATCAGCATTACCTCAACCACTACTTCCCCACTTCTTTCTTCCTCTCTCTGTCTTGTCCCTGTCCCCTTCTTGTATATATAGTGGCTCCCTCGCCGTTATGTGTTAGTGGGACTTGTAAATGGTCTAGGTTAGTCCGAAACATTGCCATAAGCGGTTTATTTGTGGATTATTATTATTATTTTTATTATTATTATTATTATTATTATTATTATTATTATTATTATTATTAATGTTAAGAGCTACATCCATGTGAGTTATTCAGCGCAAGATGTGGTAGAGGCTAAATCTTCTGTCTGCTGAGCACGAGGCAGACATATTTCCTATTTGTGCTCACCCAGGTGTTATCCTGTAGGTGAGAGGTGTAATTTCTGCATTTTCAAGAAGGGGGGAGAATGTTACAGTTCACAAGGTCTTTTTGTCTGTTATGTCCATATATGTCTGGTAAGACATATATGGAGGGAGAGAAGAGGGATCATCCATCCATGGTGGGAGATGCCTGGTGTGATAAGAAAATGCACATTAGTTTGTTTAAAATTGTATTATATATATCTAGTGAAACATTGTTCTTTAACCAGGTCACACCTGTGGTCTGTTTACAAGATTTTGTGTCTGCGAATACGAACAAGAAGTGGCACGAAAGATGCAACTCATAGCCTTGTAGTTGATGTAGACTTAAAAGGGGTAATAGATACAGACAACCCTCCTGATTTGCCACCATTCCTTGGCTGGGAGAAGAATGAAAGGGGTAAAATGGGACCACGTATGGTGAACCTGTCTGCTAACATGGATCCAATAAGGTAAGCACTGAAGCAAACTTTTAGTTATAAACGTATTGACATATATGAGGCATTGCATGGCAGAAAAAATAAGCGCCACCATGGCCAAAATGTGGGTTATTGAATGAAATGATTCCTTAACCCTTTTAGGGTCAAGATCTCTGATCTCAAACTTGCTCTCAGGTTTGACAAATTTAAAAAAAAAAAAATTATTTTATCGTATGAAATGATAGAAAATCTTTTTCTAAAGGTAATGAAACCAAAAGTATGAAATTTGATGGAAAACTTACAGAATTACGCTCTTGCAAAGTTAGCAGTCACTGCAATAGTTAGGCATCATTGATTTCGCCCAATTTTTGGCCAGTTCCATTGTTCCAGTTGACCAAACTCAGAGCTTTTTCACTGGTATTCCTTCTATTCTATTGATAGAGTACAAGAAAATGCCCATTTACCTATTTCAACTGCTCAATAAATTGATCAGAAATTGATAATTTGGCCAATTTCACAGAAAATTCAAAATTTGCCAGTTTAAAATAGGGTCTAGAATAAACAATATAGACATTCCTGGCACTGAAAATACATTTCCACTATTCCTTAGTCATGTCTCTAGGCCCCTTTTATATTATGCTTGCTTTCCATTTTGAATTTTTATTCACACAAAAAAATTGAAGTTTTACTGTTATGCAGACTCCTGCATTATTGTAAAAATTGTATAATTAATATCAGTGCATTAGACTGGCCAGTTGGATAAATATTGGACAAGTTTATGTCATTTGTGTGTATTCTGGAATATCAGCAAAAAAATTGAAAATTTCCGCTACTTAGAGCTCAGTTTCAAGCTACGTTTAGTCCTGAAACCAATCCAAATCATCTCTGTTCTGTAAGATGTCTTCCATTCTATCAAATGAGACCAAGAAACTGAGAATACAACCATAAAATCCATACCAAAATACACTGCAAAGTCACTGTTTTCAACCAAAAACACGGTCACAGTTTCTTTTTCTCATGCACTGCATGTTGTAGGATTTTTTACATGGTGCCCACTTACTGCATAGACCCATTCTCTAATATTTAGGCCCAAATTTACCACTCACAGCTTATTTGAGTGAGCTGAGCTCATGGCATAGTACATACTACAGGATTGACCCTGGTTTCAAAGCCACAGTACAATGGGACCTACACCGATAGGGTTTTTGTCTGTTTGTTGGAATGTGTAAATATTTTTTTTCATCTATAAATTAAACCCAGAGCCCCATAACAATTATGGTAACTTGAGCTTCACAGCTCCAGTCTACCCCATGCCTGCATTTTTCTCCATTATGAATTTGGCACTTATTCTCTTCTGCCTGTAAGTGTTAGGATTCACTTGCCATGGTTTTGAGCCACACCCATTCTGTGATTCAGAAATGGCCATCTGTCATGGTTTTATTTCACAGTCCATCAGTTTATATAATTTACTGAGCGGTTTACAAACATTTAGAAAATGACTTATCCATACATGGTAATCGTGTATTTCTTTTTTGACTTTTGATTTTGTTTTTGTGCTTTAAAATGGAGAGGAAAAAATTGCTGTGATGTTTCTCAGTACATTTGTATGTTATAGAAATTTATGGTAAAAAAAATGTCTTAAATCAAGCTACAAAAAATGAGTTACAAAGAAAGCTGAAAGCTATAAAAATATCTTCATTTTCTAATTAGAAGGGAGAGAGGAGACATAGTGTCTACATAGTGTTCTTTGTCATAAATGAATACTAAAGAATAGATAAAGAAGATTTCTTGACATCATCAACAAGGTCAGCAAAAAACTGTCACAGTGGTACTTGAGTTTTTTCACATAGTGCCAGAACAGAGGAATGAGTTACAAGATAAGATAGTAAATGCTACAGTCATTGGATATTTATTTAAATTATATGATAAATTAAATACTAAAGCTGAGACACTATTAACATATTCCTGTTCTATTAAGTAGAAATAGGAAAATACACACTTTACTAGTTTATATACAGAACTATACTTATAGCTGCTGTTGTAATATTTTAGAAATAAAACTGTGTTACTCTTCAGTATAACAGTTACACTGTTTAAGATCTTTAATATATATTTATTGTCATGATCTCTCACATTTGTAGACTAGCCGAGTCTGCTGTAGATCTGAACCTTAAGTTAATGAGGTGGAGGGTGGCTCCACTGCTTGATCTGCCCATCATCCAAAATACTCGATGCCTCCTCTTAGGCTCAGGGACTCTTGGTTGTTCTGTGGCAAGATGCCTTTTGGTGAGTCTGTATATATTTAGTAGAACTCTTATTAAAATGTGTTATACTTAGTCACATCTCTGTAGCCTCTGTTATATGATATGTAAGGTTCTTATTTCTGTATCCAGGTTCCATGAGTCACATGTAGTAATTGTGACTTTTCAGTTTAACCTCTGTTAACCAGTTTAACCTCTGTTAACCAGTTTAACCTCTGTTAACCAGCTTAACCTCTGTTAACCAGTTTAACCTCTGTTAACCAGCTTAACCTCTGTTAACCAGTTTAACCTCTGTTAACCAGTTTAACCCCTGTTAACCAGTTTAACCTCTGTTAACCACTTTTTGCCCAGTAAGTCATCTCTCTACAAGATTGAATTAAGTATTAATATTGTTTCCATAATAATGTGGAAATAAAATGTTGCACTGTGTTTGGTAAGTGAGCAAATTGCCATGTCTTGCAATGTTTTAAGCTGCCTGTAAATATGTGTAATTTATTTATTTTATTAACATATCGGCCATCTCCCACCAAGGTAGTTTGGTCCAAAAAAGATAAACTTTCATCATCATTTGCTCCATCACTGTTTTGCCAGAGGTACGCTTACACTACAGTTATAAAACTGCAACATTAACACCCGTCCTTCAGAATACAGGCACTGTACTTCCCATCTCCAGGACTCAAGTCTAGCCTGCCAGGTTCCCTGAATCCCTTCATAAATGTTACCTTGCTCACACTCCAACAGCACGTCAAGTCCTAATAACCATTTGTCTCCATTCGCTCCTATCTAACATGCTCACGCATGCTTGCTGGAAGGTACCAAGCCCCTCACACGCAAAACTTCCTTTACCCCCTCCCTCCAACCTCTACTAGGTCAACCCCTACCTCGCCCTCCCTCCACTATAGATTTATACACTCCCAAAGTCATTCTATTTTGTTCCTTCCTCTCTATATGTCTGAACCACCTCAACAACCTCTCCTCAACCCTCTGGATAATAGTTTTGGTAATCCCGCACCTCCTCCTAATTTCCAAACTACGAATTCTCTGCATTATATTCACAACACACATTGCCCTCAGACACAACATCTCCACTGCCTCCAGCCTTCTTGTTTCAAAATTCACCACCCATGTTTCACACCCATATAAGAGCATTCGTTTAACTATATTCTCATACATTCCCCTCTTTGCTTCCATGGACAAAGTTCTTTGTCTTCACAGACTCCTAAGTGCACCAGTCACCTTTTTCCTCATATCAATTCTGTGATTCACCTCATCTTTCATAGACCCATCTGCTGACACATCCACTCCTAAATATCTGAATATATTCACCTCCTCCATACTCTCTCCATCAAATCAGATATCCAGTCTTTTGTTACCTAATTTTTTGTCATCCTCAAATTTCAAACGAATATACAACAAATTTCCAAGACCGTAGGCATACTATCGAAGATACGATACTATGTTCCACAGTCAGCCCTCTTGGCCCTATATCACTCACTTATTTACCCCTATCTCACCTATGGAATTTGTGCATGGGGCTCAACAACAATAAACCATCTCAGACCACTAATTACCCAACAAAAGGCTGCAGTCAGAATGATAACAAATTCCCACTACAGGCAGCACACTTCACCAATATTCAAAACTCTAAACCTACTCACCATACAAAACATCCATACTTATTACTGCACCTACTACATACATAGAACGCTTAACTCAGATATAAACCCTCCCCTCAAACATCTCCTTACCAACCTCAACAGAACACATGACCATAAAACAAGGCACAGATCACTCTTTGATGTTCCTCGTGTCCATCTCAAACTATGCAAAAACTCAATGCACATAAAAGGCCCTAAAATCTGGAATTCATTACCTGTGATTATAAAAGAAACACAGTCTGTTTATAAATTCAAGTCTCTTCTCAAAAATCACTTACTCACCCACAACTAAATAAATACTGAATAATTGTATCTCATAAATTGTATCTCACAAATGTTTATCATAATTGTATCTCATAAATGTTTAACCTATGACCCAATCAAACTTTGTTATTTTTCATTACATTACCTAACTGAATACTCCATTCTACTGAATGCACAGCAACACAGTAAATGACCATATGACCTGTCTTTGTAATGCTCATTTGTGCATAATTGTAATCTGTTTACAATAATGTTTTCTTTCTTCTTCTTTCAACAAACCGGCCGTATCCCACCGAGGCAGGGTGGCTCAAAAGGAAAAATGAAAGTTTCTCCTTTTACATTTAGTAATATATACAGGAGAAGGGGTTACTAGCCCCTTGCTCCCGGCATTTTAGTCGCCTCTTACAACACGCATAGCTTACGGAGGAAGAATTCTGTTCCACTTCCCCATGGAGATAAGAGGAAATAAACAAGAACTAGAAAGAAAATAGAAGAAAACCCAGATGGGTGTGTACATATATGTTTGTACATGTATATGTAGTGTGACCTAAGTGTCAGTAGAAGTATCAAGACGTACCTGAAATCTTGCATGTTTATGAGACAGAAAAAAAGACACCAGCAATCCTACCATCATGTAAAACAATTACAGGCTTCCGTTTTACACTCACTTGGCAGGACGGTAGTACCTCCCTGGGCGGTTGCTGTCTACCAACCCACTACCTAGGAATAATGTTTTACCACTGAATATATCATTGCTTAGTTAATCTTAAGTTAACTTTAAGCCTGCCCATAATGCTCTGCATACAAGGGGCTTTGGCATGTTATACTTAATTACTGTATTCCTTTGTACTTCTCTGTATCATGTTCAAATTAATAAATAAATAAATAAATAAATCACTTTACTCTTTCCTATATTCTTTTTTAATTTTCTTCCTTTACATACCCTACCAAACTCATCCACCAACCTCTGCAACTTCTCTTCAGAATCTCCCAAAAGCACAGTGTCATCCACAAAGAGCAACTGTGACAACTCCCACTTTATGTTAGATTCTTTATCTTTCAGCCCCCACAGCTCTTGCCAACATCTGAGGATTCACTTCTCTTACAACCCCATCTATAAATATATTGAACAACCATGGTGATATAACACATGTATGTTTTTTTTTTTTTTTTTTAAGCTGGCCGTCTCCCACCAAGGCAGGGTGACCAAAAAAGAAAATACTTTCAGCATCATTCAACATTTTCACCTCACTCACATATAATCACTGTTTTTGCAGAGGTGCTCAGAATACAACAGTTTAGAAGCATATACGTATAAAGATACTGTACACAACATATCCCTCCAAACTACCAATATCCCAAACCTGCTATTACTTTTCATTATATAGTAGGGCATGCTATAACAAACAGTTTATATAACAAATATTTACATAAATGGTAATTCTCTTCTCCTCTGCCTCCTGTCCTGCATGCTGAATAACACTATGGTAGGATAACGTACAATATTTTTTATGTCTTGTACAAATTATTTTTATTTCATGTATTAATGATATTCTTTATGTCAGGAGTGTAAATGCACATTTATGCACTTTTTTACAATTTTATATTATATTTATCATTGTTCTTCTTCTTTCACCACACCGGCCGTATCCCACCGAGGCGGGGGTGGCCCAAAAGTTAAAACGAAAGTTTCTCCTTTTACATTTAGTAATATATACAGGAGAAGAGGTTACTAGCCCCTTGCTCCCGGCATTTTAGTCGCCTCTTACAACACGCATGGCTTACAGAGGAAGAATTCTGTTCCACTTCCTCATGGAGATAAGAGGAAATAAACAATGGTTGTTTAATATATTTATAGATGGGGTTGTAAAGGAAGTAAATGCTAGGGTGTTTGGGAGAGGGGTGGGATTAAATTATGGGGAATCAAATTCAAAATGGGAATTGACACAGTTACTTTTTCCTGATGATACTGTGCTTATGGGAGATTCTAAAGAAAAATTGCAAAGGTTAGTGGATGAGTTTGGGAATGTGTGTAAAGGTAGAAAGTTGAAAGTGAACATAGAAAAGAGTAAGGTGATGAGGGTGTCAAATGATTTGGATAAAGAAAAATTGGATATCAAATTGGGGAGGAGGAGTATGGAAGAAGTGAATGTTTTCAGATACTTGGGAGTTGACGTGTCGGCAGATGGATTTATGAAGGATGAGGTTAATCATAGAATTGATGAGGGAAAAAAGGTGAGTGGTGCGTTGAGGTATATGTGGAGTCAAAAAACGTTATCTATGGAGGCAAAGAAGGGTATGTATGAAAGTATAGTAGTACCAACACTCTTATATGGGTGTGAAGCTTGGGTGGTAAATGCAGCAGCGAGGAGACGGTTGGAGGCAGTGGAGATGTCCTGTTTAAGGGCAATGTGTGGTGTAAATATTATGCAGAAAATTCGGAGTGTGGAAATTAGGAGAAGGTGTGGAGTTAATAAAAGTATTAGTCAGAGGGCAGAGGAGGGGTTGTTGAGGTGGTTTGGTCATTTAGAGAGAATGGATCAAAGTAGAATGACATGGAAAGCATATAAATCTATAGGGGAAGGAAGGCGGGGTAGGGGTCGTCCTCGAAAGGGTTGGAGAGAGGGGGTAAAGGAGGTTTTGTGGGTAAGGGGCTTGGACTTCCAGCAAGCGTGCGTGAGCGTGTTAGATAGGAGTGAATGGAGACGAATGGTACTTGGGACCTGACGATCTGTTGGAGTGTGAGTAGGGTAATATTTAGTGAAGGGATTCAGGGAAACCGGTTATTTTCATATAGTTGGACTTGAGTCCTGGAAATGGGAAGTACAATGCCTGCACTTTAAAGGAGGGGTTTGGGATATTGGCAGTTTGGAGGGATATGTTGTGTATCTTTATATGTGTATGCTTCTAGACTGTTGTATTCTGAGCACCTCTGCAAAAACAGTGATAATGTGCGAGTGTGGTGAAAGTGTTGAATGATGATGAAAGTATTTTCTTTTTGGGGATTTTCTTTCTTTTTTGGGTCACCCTGCCTCGGTGGGAGACGGCCGACTTGTTGAAAAAAAAAAAAAAAAAAAAGAACTAGAAAGAAAATAGCAGAAAACCCAGAGGGGTGTGTGTATATATATGCTTGTACATGTATGTGTAGTGTGACCTAAGTGTAAGTAGAAGTAGCAAGACGTACCTGAAATCTTGCATGTTCATGAGACAGACAAAAGACACCAGCAATCCTACCATCATGTAAAACAATTACAGGCTTTCGTTTTACACTCACTTGGCAGGACGGTAGTACCTCCCTGGGCGGTTGCTGTCTACCAACCTACTACCTAGAATTTTTCGTTGTTAAGTGGTTTTATTTGCAAGCCTGGAATGGCTTACCCCTATAACAAACAAAGGCTATAACAAATGAGGTTCTAGAACCAATTAGATTTGTTACATGATTCCCCACTCTATCTAGTTTCACTTATTTTCATATTTAAATGTAATTTTGGGGATTTATTTACTGAATGACTGGCTGCTGTGGTTGTTGAATTTGATGTTCTGTTGAAGTACGAGCATGGTACAGTAATAACTGTGAAAGGATTCATCATAACCAATTTGCTGGACATGAACTCTGGAGGTGGGAAGTTCCACTTTGAAAGTTCACTGGGGAGGTTGTTGTCGATGGGTAATTGTATCTTGATGTTTGTGTACTTCAAAAAAACACAGCTAGGAAGGTGGTGTCAAGTCACATAAGGTGTCGCCAAGTTGCTTCAGGTGTCGCCAAGTTGCTTCAGGTGTCGCCAAGTTGCATCGAGTGGCATCAAGGTGCATCAGGTGGAGTCAGGTCACATCAGGTGGAGCTAGGTCATGTCAGACTGTGCCAAGTCATATCAGGCCTACCAAGTCATGTCCATTGTGCCTGCCACTACCCACTGAGATAGTGTGACCCATAATAAAAATAATAATAATACATAACAAAAATAATGAAACAAAAATAATTATAATTTCACAGTTTACTTCCCTCTGTTCTTAATTTCTTGTTTTTCAGGGTTGGGGTGTTGAGCACCTCACACTCTTGGACAGCGGAAAGGTGTCTTATAGCAACCCTGTGCGACAGAATCTCTTCAAGTTTAAGGACTGCCTTAATGGTGGAACCTACAAAGCTGTAGCTGCTGCTGATGCTCTTGTTGAAATCTACCCCAAAGTGGTTAGTCATCTTTCTAGTCCTGACTGAGGTCAAATACCTAAGTTTGTCTTAACACCAATAGTTAACAGATAAAATAATGTGTTGTACTACCATTGTTATGCTGTTATACACTCCTGCTTTGTACTACTACACTACTACTATTTTTTACTACTATTGTACTGCAAAACTACAAATGAACTGTACTTACCCCACTACTACACTACTTCTTCTGCTACTTCTATTTTTACTTTACCTGCATTTTTCTAAACTACTATTATAATACTACTAATACCACACTATTATATTGTTACTACAGCTTCTTACATTACTACAGCACACTGTTTACTACTGCACTAATAATATGGCACGACATTTGTGTAACTACTACTGTTACCACAAATGTGGAGGCAGTATATGCTATTACTATTGCTGTACAGTGAACCCTCTAATTAACAGGCTACTAGAGGGGATGGGGTGTGTTATTGTCGATTGTCTTCTGTTTCAGAAGACCACTGGACACTATGAATACTGGTACTGTAAACTGTAGTACAGTGCTGTTTAGTAATTTTATGGTACAGAATTTACAGTAATATTGCTTATTTCTTCATGGTTGAGAGATGAGGTGTAAACTACTGTGATTGGTAATGTTGACTCAGAATGACTTTTATTTTGAGGCAGAGGAACTGTAAAGCTCCAGTAGGCAAATTGTCGATGGCTTAAAAGAAGTAAATGGCTAGCATCTACATTAAACTTAAGAGCATAGTCTGGAAGGTTGTCCTTGCTTCGACAATTATCAGACACTTTGTTTATCTTTGCTTTTACAGTTATCAGACACTTTGTTCTTGCTTCTGCAGTTATCAGATACTTTGTTTGTCCTTGCTTCTTCAGTTATCAGACACTTTGTCCTTGCTTCTAAAGTTATCAGATATTCTGTTTGTCCTTGCTTCTACAATTATCAGATTCTCTGTTTGTTCTTGCTTCCACAGTTATCAGACACTTTGTTTTTAACATCATATTCTTCACATACTGTGCCACTAAGATGCCAGGTTCAACTTTCTTTATTAGTTCAAGTTTCTGCTTAACAAAGAGAACCACATATTTCCTCTTGGCACCACCACTTGCTTTAGAAGCCACTGTTAATTGCACTTTACTTATTCTGTTAATAAAGTCATGCATAACACTGTAAATCTAGGGGAAAATTGGAGAATGAATGACGAGCTCATGTGTGAGTGAGCACAGACAACAAACTGGTAGTGGAGGTGTGCCTATGGTTTGAGGAACATTGAAAACACACAGTTCATGGATGTGGATGCTCTAACCCATATTGGACAACACTGGAATCTTTGGAATTGATCCAGTGATTCAGAAGACAACTGGACACTATCAGTACAGACAGAATTTGGAATTATGGACTTTTTTCCATTTAGTCCAATGATTTCAACAGTTTGGCAGTTTGGAGGGATATGTTGTGTGTCTTTATATGTGTATGCTTCTGGACTGTTGTATTCTGAGCACCTCTGCAAAAACAGTGATAATGTGCGAGTGTGGTGAAAGTGTTGAATTATGATGAAAGTATTTTCTTTTTGGGGATTTTCTTTCTTTTTTTTTTTTGGGTCACCCTGCCTCGGTGGGAAACGGCCGACTTGTTGAAAAAAAAAAAAAAAAAAAAAATCAACATTTTTGTGACCAATTTTTTTTGTCTGTAATTTCTGAAAATCATTGAACAGGGGGCCCATTAATTAGGGGTTTTACTGTACTACTGCTGTATTTATATAGTATTACAAGTGAACTATACTGTTTTTTAACAAGTCCACTGAGGCAGGGTGACCCAAAAAGAAAATCCTCAAAAAGAAAATACTTTCATCATCATTCAGCACTTTCACCTCGCTCATACATAATCACTGTTTTTACAGAGGTGCTCAGAATACAACAGTTTAGAAGCATGGAAATATAAACACATATGCAGTTTAATGTGATCCTTTATTGACAATGTTTCGCCCACACAGTGGGCTTTTTCAAGTCACAAACAGATCTACCTGGGGTGGAAGGTACGTGAGTATTTATAGTCAGGTTCAGAATGTTGAGGTCAGGTGGAGAATGCTGCATCTGATGATCTACCGAATGGGGTTATAGTCTATAACCCCAATCGGTAGATCTACCAAATGGGGTTATGGTCTATAACCCCACTTGGTAGATCATCAGATGCAGCATTCTCCACCTGACCTCAACATTCTGAACCTGACTATAAATACTCACGTACCTTCCATCCCAGGTAGATCTGTTTGTGACTTGAAAAAGCCCACTGTGTGGGCGAAACGTTGTCAATAAAGGATCACATTAAATTGCATATGTGTTTATATTTCCATTGTGTCGGTATTTTATACCATTTATTCCAGTTTAGAAGCATATACATATAAAGATACACAACATATCTCTCTAAACTGCCAATATCCCAAACCCCTCCTTTAAAGTGCAGGCATTGTACTTCCCATTTCCAGGGCTCAAGTTCTGCTATATAAAAATACCAGTCTCCCTGAATCCCTTCAATAAATATTACCCTGTTCACACTCCAACAGCTCGTCAGGCCCCAAATACCATTCGTCTCCATTCTGTCTAACACGCTCACGCACGCTTTCTGGAAGTCCAAGCCCCTCGCCCACAAAACCTCCTTTACCCCCTCCCTCCAGCCTTTTCGAGGATGACCCCTACCCCGCCTTCCTTCCCCTACAGATTTATACGCTCTCCATGTAATTCTACTTTGATCCATTCTCTCTAAATGACCAAACCACCTCAACAACCCCTCTTCAGCCTTCTGACTAATACTTTTATTAACTCCACACCTTCTCCTAATTTCTCCTAATTTAATTAACTGTACTGTTATACTATTATTATTGCATGTAGTTAAAGTATGGCATAGCCCACAAGTGGTGTAAAAAGATATAGCAAAAGGAAATCTTTATTTATACAACATTTATCGTACAAGAAGCTCATGTAGGTAAAACACCATTTTAGTAAAGATCTCCTTTCACTATGTATCTTTTTAACCCTTATTACTACATACTAACATACTATTATCTCTTCTCTTGTACTACTTCCCTCTGATGGTACACACTTTTTGTTTTTAATGGCAGTGGGAATTATGGTGTTCATTGATGCTTTAAGCCACACTGGCTGGGGCTTCCTATACCAGGTTGGGTACAGTCTGCTGGTAATATACCTCTCCTTCACAGTATACTGGTGGGTTAAGCACAGGTTCACTCTTATTTTTGATGCCTAAACTTGCAATTCAGGTGTTTCTGGTTTGTAATCCACGAAGTGTTCTGCTAAGTCCCTCGAATTGGGAGTTTGGGTAGCATGAGCAAGGCTTGGTGCTTAGTGTGCTGGCAGAATGCAGGTGATGCCATGTATTTAGGTAGAATCAAGCAGATATCACTGAGTGCACACTCTTTGCACCTGTGGTTACTACCAGGATTTCTGATTGTTACTTGTACCCATGGGACCAGTAAGTATGTATACTTAGTGCCTTCTCTTGCTGGACTCTGTGATGAGTCGAGAAATGTAAATAAGATTGTTATATTTGTGTTACTTTTTTCCCTAGACTCATCCAGGCAGGTAACAGCAATCTAATTTGTATACAGATTCAAAATTAACCCAAGAGATGAAACTTTTGACAGTATTACAGTCAATTGTAGACCATTATCAAGTCACATATTGTAGGCACATATATCCTACAGGCATGAATATCCATGTCTCGTGATCATCTTTTTTTGTCTTAACCATTGATCTGCTCATTCTCTGAAAAGAAAGGCTCATTTTATTGTCCAGGGCTTTAAAAAACATTTCTTCTCATTACATAATATTTTTTCCTTTCAGAATTGTAAAGGTGTAATACTAAATATTCCAATGCCAGGACACACTGTCAGTGAGAGCCTTGAGCAACAAGTGAGAAGTGATGTGTCAGTTCTTGAGCAACTTGTGGATGACCATGACGTTGTCTTTCTCTTAATGGATTCCCGTGAGAGTAGATGGCTGCCTACAGTACTGGGAGCTGCCAAGCATAAAGTAACACATTTTTCTTTGTATTAGTGCATCATCTTAATAACTTTTAAATCAAAATTTGTATGTATTGTCTTGAGCCATGACATTTTTATATACAGTACAGTCATCCCTATAAATTTTTGAGGGGTTACATTCCTAGAGGTCCTGTAAAACTAGAAACCAGAATTAAACCTTCATAAATGTTTTTTTAAAACTTGAGTTCATTTTGTGTTTAGAGACTATATCTCTGTAAATATCAAATTTATAATAAAATATATAAATATAACTTTTTATTTCTAAGAAGCATACGTGGAAGTTACAGTGATTGAGAAGTTCTAAAATTTTAGTTAAAAGTTTGACACAGTTGTACACTGTCTCCCATCACTGATGCCAGTATTGCTTACCTAGAACTATGTTTTGAGCACAATGCCCTCGAATGTGCTGCGAGCCATAAATTTTAGCCTAGGTATATTGATATATATATTTATTTTCCTCAGCTGATTTATGGTAATGCCATTGATACATGTGGTAAGATAAGTTTTTAGTAAGCATTAGTCAAGTAATGTGAAATTTGCAAAGTCTCGCAACAAATCCTTATGCTTTACATGTTACAGTGAGTCTGCTTAATATGAATTCACTTTATGCAACATAGGCCAGAAATGCATCTATCTCTTGTAGTGAGAAAGATCTGTACAGTTAAAAGAAAGTAAACTTACCACACAGTGGTTTAAATTTTGTTTATTGTTTTTGGTGATTTTCAACAGATAGTGCTTACAGCAGCCTTAGGTTTTGACTCGTATTTAGTGATACGCCATGGGTACCGATGCAAGGAAACAGAGCTTGAGGAAGGCACCGCTAGCAGTAAACCTTCAGTGAGCAATTCCAGTGCTCTTCGTGGATCTATTCCTGGCAACCTTCTTGGCTGTTACTTCTGCAATGATGTTGTTGCTCCAGGAGATGTAAATGTCTGAAGTATATTGTATCTTCATGTTCTCAGCTCTATTATATAATTGTTACTTTGTACTAAATTTTAATTATGCAAAAGCAGCTTTTACAAAAACTATTGTAGATCTGCTTTTAATATTATTTGCTCTTGAGATGGTAATCTTGTAATGATAGGAGGCCTATTTCTACTTCTGTAGCTCAGTAAGCAATGTTAGCAGGTGCTCTTGGGTATAAATTGTAAAATATAGAGGGTCATTTCACTTTGGATTTGGAGTTTATAATGAGTGTATCTTAGTCTGTGGTTTAAAAGAGTAGGAGCATGTTAGTATGTATGTCTCTGCCCCTCTTTCCCATATCTTTTTTATAAGGCATTAATGAGTTTTAGTTACCGTAAAGCGGGCTTGACAAATGCTGTTTGCCCAAAAGCAAACTAGCTATAGGGCCAACTTTAGTAAAAATTAGTTACCATAGGCTTGCCTGGTTTTGGCAGATATTGGTTGCCATCAAGTTTGCTACAATAGATGTTGGATGCCATCAGATTGATTGGCAACTTTGGTATGTCAACATCTTGTTTGCCCCTGTGGCACTTCTCTTTTCCTTTTGTGGTGTTGGATAGTGTTAAGGTCTGAAGGATACCTTGCTTCTACAGATGTGGGTTGCTTAATATCTATGGTGTTGGGACTGATTGTATGCATTTATATGCATAGCTTGTCCTTGAATCAGCTATCCTTGTTATTTCAGGTGAATGTATTCTCTTTTATATAATATGGCGAGTTACATCACAAGTGTTTAGGACAACTAGCCATCAGTGTTGGGGCAACTGTATTGATGAGGCAACTATGAATGCAAGGTATTTTGAACTGTCTCTGTTGTTCTTGAACTTGCAGACTTCTGCATGTGAAATCTTCATATGCTTACAAACCATACCCCAGCTGGGATTGAACCCGCGGTCAGAGAGTCTCAAAACTCCAGCCCGTCGCGTTAGCCACTAGACCAGCTAGCCACAATAAGACTTCATATGCTTCACAGGCAGTTGCCATTAACATAAGAATGGAGGAATACTGCAGAAGGCCTACTGGCCCATACAAAGCAGGTCCTTATCAAAATAACCTCTACCCAAAGCTACCCAAGAATTTACTCCCACACCAATGACAAATCAAACCCAGCCCCTCCCACTCATATTTGTCCAATCTCTTCTTAAAGCTGCCCAAAGTCCTAGCCTCAATCACCCTACTGGGAAAATTGTTCCACGCATCCACAACTCTGTTAGAAAAGCAGTACTTACTTATTTTTTTTTTTTCAACAAGTTGGCTGTCTCCCACCAACTTAAGTCCATTATTTCTGGTTCTTACCTGGTTCGACACCCTCAGTACTTTATTAATATCTCCTTTGCTTCTGCCCATCATCCACTTATACACTTCATTGATATCTCCCCTCATTCTATGTCTCTCCAGGGAGTGGAGATTTAAGGTTTCAAGTCTATCTTCATGTGGGAGATTCCTTACACAGTAAATCATTTTAGTCATTCTTCTTTGTATATTCTCCAATGAGTCTATATCCATCCTGTAGTAAGGAAACCAAAACTGAGCAGCATAATCTAAATGAGGCCTCACTAGTGATGTATAGAGCTGTAAAATAACTTTTGGACTTCTGTTACTAATACTTCTTGAGATAAATCCAAGTATTCTGTTAGCCCTGTTGCACACACTTAGGCACTGCTGTCTTGGCTTTAGATTTCTGCTTACCATGACTCCCAAATCTTTTTCACATTCTGTATAATCAAACTCTACTTCACCTAGTTTATAGCTTCAAGGGTTATTTTCATTACCAAGAACTAGTACCTTACACTTATCCACATTGAACTTCATCTGCCATTTTTCAGACCAAGACATTAATTTGTCCAAATCCTCCTGGAGTTCATTGCTATCCTCCTCATTGTCAAACTTTTACTCAGTATTCACTCATCTCTCACTGTTGCTCCACATTAACAAGCAGCAAGCTGTTTTCTATAAAGCTACTCAGTGACTTTTGCCTGAAATTAAAACATCGCTCATGATTACGTATTGGACATAAACACACCAGTGGTCATCTCATGGAACAGTATCAACTTCTGCTATGTGAGGCTTGACAGATCATACAGGAATAACCATCCAGCACTTCTTGTTAGATGTCTTATGTATCTTAAAGAATTTTTTTTTTTTTTTTTTTTTAACAAGTCGGCCGTCTCCCACCGAGGCAGGGTGACCCAAAAAAAAAGAAAGAAAATCCCCAAAAAGAAAATACTTTCATCATCATTCAACACTTTCACCACACTCACACATTATCACTGCTTTTGCAGAGGTGCTCAGAATACAACAGTTTAGAAGCATATACGTATAGAGATACACAACATATCCCTCCAAACTGCCAATATCCCAAACCCCTCCTTTAAAGTGCAGGCATTGTACTTCCCATTTCCAGGACTCAAGTCCGACTATATGAAAATAACCGGTTTCCCTGAATCCCTTCACTAAATATTACCCTGCTCACACTCCAACAGATCGTCAGGTCCCAAGTATCATTCGTCTCCATTCACTCCTATCTAACACGCTCATGCATGCTTGCTGGAAGTCCAAGCCCCTAACCCACAAAACTCCTTTACCCCCTCTTTCCAACCCTTTCGAGGACGACCCCTACCCCTCTTTCCTTCCCCTATAGATTTATATGCTTTCCATGTCATTCTACTTTGATCCATTCTCTCTAAATGACCAAACCACCTCAACAACCCCTCTTCTGCCCTCTGACTAATGCTTTTATTAACTCCACACCTTCTCCTAATTTCCACACTCCGAATTTTCTGCATAATATTTACACCACACATTGCCCTTAGACAGGACATCTCCACTGCCTCCAACCGTCTCCTCGCTGCTGCATTTACCACCCAAGCTTCACATCCATATAAGAGTGTTGGTACTACTATACTTTCATACATTCCCTTCTTTGCCTCCATAGATAACGTTTTTTGACTCCACATATACCTCAACGCACCACTCACCTTTTTTCCCTCATCAATTCTATGATTAACCTCATCCTTCATAAATCCATCCGCCGACACGTCAACTCCCAAGTATCTGAAAACATTCACTTCTTAAAGAATATTGGCTTTATTTCCAGCTTCATTTTGTGCCTTTCTATGCTCACTATTGGCCCTTACTGAAGGAGTAATGTGAATGTGGTCTTCAACTTGTCATGGACAGCTGTGTTACATTATGTTAAATTTCTTCATCCTACTCTCATCCTTCCCTGACCACTGATTGCTCTTTGAGTCTTATACATGCCACTCTTGTCTTCTAATGTGCATTTTCCTCTGCTTTGTAGTGATGAATATTTTCCATGAGTTTAGTATTGTTTGTTAATACTCTACTATATTATTTGTATTGTTTCTTGAAAGCTTGATGACACCACTTTGCTTTTATTATATTTTTCTCCACATTAGGTATGCATATTATCCAATTATCATTATAAATCATAGATGTTTCTCTCTTCTTTCTGAGATACAGTACATTTTGTTGTTTACAGTCATCCCCTAATGGAGACTACCTGTAAAGAATTATGGCAGTGAAGTTAAATTACTATTCATGAATATTGTTTGCTTTCATGTAACATAGCAAGACAAAAATATGTGGATAAAATTTGCTTCTCTAATACTTTTTGATAACAGTACAGTACTTTAATTCAGTATTAGCCTGGTGAGGGGCTCTTTATATAAGGAATAGAGCCTGTGCTCCAGTTCTTTGAATCGAGCCTGAATGCTTTCCATTTACCCTGTATGACCCCTATGGATTTAGCACTCCCTTCAGGATTATAATAATAATAATAATAATAATAATAATAATAAATACAGTATTAAACAGTAGTAGCAATTATTTTCCAATTATTTTTTAATTAGAAATATAGATCGCCAGACGAAAATTACTGTCAATGTTTGAAGGATTCTTTAAGCTTGGCAAGAATAGCATTAATTTACGATTTTTTCTAGTCCACCCGTGATCGTACACTAGACCAGCAGTGTACAGTTACTCGTCCAGGCATCTCCTACTTGGCAGCTGCTCATGTTACAGAATTGATGGTTTCAATTCTCCAGCATCCAGACAGGTGTGTCTAAACACTTATACGCTTTCATTTTAAGATGTTAATTCTCTATCCATTGTTTTATAAGTCCTCAATATACTTCCCTAAGTAATACCACTGTAAGATATGCTGGCAGCATTCCAAGAGACTTTGGCTCATGAGAGTTGGCTGCCTTGATTGAGAATTTATAAAAGTTTGGTTGAACCCTTTTAAGCATGAAATTATAAATGTTCGGTGAATTAAATCAAGTACATACTGTAGATTCAGTCTTCTCTTTGTTGCAGCATTCCAAGACCATGCCTCACATCCATACACAAAGGTTGGCACTGCTATGCTTTGATGCATTCCCATTTATACATTCAATTATAGACTTCTTTTCACATATACTTCAACATTCCATCTTTCTTTCAAACACATCGGCCGTATCCCACCGAGGCAGGGTGGCCCAAAAGGAAAAACGAAAGTTTCTCCTTTTACATTTAGTAATGTATACAGGAGAAGGGGTTACTAGCCCCTTGCTCCCGGCATTTTAGTTGCCTCTTACAACACGCATGGCTTACGGAGGAAGAATTCTGTTCCACTTCCCCATGGAGATAAGAGGAAATAAACAAGAAGAAGAACTAGAAAGAAAATAGAAGAAAACCCAGAGGGGTGTGTGTATATATATGCTTGTACATGTATGTACAGTGTGACCTAAGTGTAAGTAGAAGTAGCAAGACATACCTGAAATCTTGCATGTTTATGAGACAGACAAAAGACACCAGCAATCCTACCATCATGTAAAACAATTACAGGCTTTCGTTTTACACTCACTTGGCAGGACGGTAGTACCTCCCTGGGCAGTTGCTGTCTACCAACCTACTACCTAGGAAATTTATTTATGTTAATCTCCAAGGTTTATTACCTGGACCTCAGCAGTGAGAGTAGCAACTCTCACCGCTGGGCAATGGCGACCAGTGTACTGGTCGCCGTTGCCCAGCGGTGAGAGTAGCAACTCTCATTGCTGAGGTCCAGGTAATAAACCCTGGGCATTAACATAAAAAAAAAAATTCCATCTAATGTACCTTTTTTCCTTATATATAAATCTAAAGACTTAATCACTTCCAAATACTGTACCTAAATACATCCACTTCATCCCTCCAGTTTTTCATGAGGGCAGAAATAATTAACAATTAAACTGATACAATAATCACCTGTTATAAAAAATGATTGCTTCCAGCAAATGTAGCAAGAATGTCATACAGTATACTATATTATTTTCAGAGGACTTGCTGAAGCACGTTTGAATGATAAGGCTGATGTAAAAGAAGGGGTATTAGGTCCAGTTCCTCACTCCATACGAGGATTTCTTGGACGACATCAGCTTTTAACTCCTGCTTCCACAGCATTTCAGCAGTGTTCTGGTTGCTGTGATAAGGTAATAGATTTTTTTTAACACATCGCCCATCTCCCACCGAGGCAGGGTGTCCCAAAAAAGAAAGAAACACTTTCACGATCATTCACACATAATAGATAATAGATCATTAAATTAAAATCCAAAAGTGTTTTCATGAGTATTAGCTTATAAGATGGAAAGAAAGAAGGGAGGGAAAGTAGGAATCATCCAAGGAAGGGGTTGAAAAGAGGAAGGTAAAAGAGGTTTTGAGTTCTAGGGTCTTGAGCATCCAAGTATCAAGAGTATTAATGGGGCCCTCCTGTATGCAATTGAACAGTTAACACAGAGTTAGATCCCAAAATATTCTAGACAATATACAGGGCTTGTAGAAGGATCACCATCACTCAGTAACCATTTGCAACCTTGCAAATTTCATTTCTCCCACATGTGAATTTGAAAATTTTAGACTAGTCCACCATTTTCTTTAAGCTCTGTGCACTCAGCTAAGAGAAATCAGCATCTCAGGTGCTGCACTGCAGTCCTTACTCTTCTGTGGACTTTAGGCACTTGTAATTCATGTCGAAGGATAAAACATACACTGCCCTCTGTAGGTTTTACCAGTCTTTTTTTTTTTTCTTTTTTAAGAAAGGGCTTATCTCATGTGGGTACATTGTTTTTAATTTCATTGTTAAAAGAAAAGAAATTTAAATATTATTATTAATTTATTTATTTTATTAACACATTGGCTGTTTCCTACCAAGGCAGGGTGGCCCGAAAAAGAAAAACTCCCATCGTCATTCACTCCATCACTGTCTTGCCAGAGGCATGTTTACACTATAGTTATAAAACTGCAACATTAACACCCCTCCTTCAGAGTACAGGCACTGCACTTCCCATCTCCAGGACTCAAGTCCGGCTTGCCAGTTTCCCTGAATCCCTTCATAAATGTTACCTTGCTCACATTCCAACAGCACATCAAGTTTTGTTGGAGTGTGAGTAAGGTATTCAAAATATTATTGTCTAGTAATGCTTCACCTATTATAACATAAATGTTAATCGAAAATGGAGTTCGGCTAATATAAAAAAAATTTAAAGACTAATTTCTAAGAGAATGCATCCTGTTCATTCTACAGGAAATTACTGTAATTATTGAAACATTGTGAACCCAGTCCATAAGAGGAGAATTCCTGCATTTTTCTTTTTTTACACAGGGTTTGACAAGGTTAGGTTAAGGATCCCTAGCTTTATTGACAAGCTATTTACAGGTTAAGGATTCCTAACTTTATTGGCAAGCTAAGAGCTGTTACCTACATCAGCTCATTTGAAAGCATTTTTATTATGATGAGACATACAAGTAGGGAACAGGATGAAGTTGGAGCCATCTGTGGGCCAGCATTTTCATTTGATCAATTGACTTTATCTCGTTGACATCATTATGCTGTACGAATGTGTTCCATACTCGAGTCATGCTGGGTATATAGGATCTCAGATGGAGTGATGTTCTGGAGAAGGGTACAGCCAGAGTGAAGTTGCTGCTTTCTGCCCGTCTTGTGGCATAAAAGCTTGTTTCGTGCTGTCCTCGAAGTGGATCTCTTTATTCATGTTCATTAATATTCATGAGAAGTAAATTAAGATGCCTGTTATCTTTACATGTGTTGTTATTAATGTGATTTTGGTCTGTTGATCAAGTGCATTAATTTTTTTATGCAGTTATTTGGTGCATGTGATTGGTTCATTTTTTTTAGTGCAAGTCGGTCAAAAAATGTAGAAAGCTTTTGGAATTGGTATTAAAGGCTTTTCATATACTGTGTGATAATTGGTTTAAAAAAATGATAAGTTGAAGATTGAGGCACTTATGCAACATATGGGAATCTTTATTGAGGAAACGTTTCGCCACACAGTGGCTTCATCAGTTAAATACAAATCAGAAGGGTGTAAGGAGAGGAGTTTGAGGTAATCAGTCCCTCAGCCTGGAGTCGATGTGTTCAGTCCATCAATCTTGTAGAAAGTGCAGCATTGGGCTGTAGACGTGGCTTATATACTGTAGTCAGGTGAGGCAAAGCAGGAGGAGGTGGGGTCATAGTGGTACCATCCACTATTCGAAGTAGGTCTTCGTCCAAAGGTTGGACAAGGTTGAAGAATTCTTTGTATCAAGATCCCATGATGTTGTAGTGTCTGACAGATGTGATTGAAGATTGAGACACTCATGCAACATATGGGAATCTTTATTGAGGAAACATTTCGCCACACAGTGGCTTCATCAGTCCAGTTCAAATCAGAAGGGTGTAAGGAGAGGAGGAGTTTGAGGTAATCAGTCCCTCAGCCTGGAGTCGATGTGTTCAGTCCATCAATTTTGTTGAAAGTGCAGCATAGGGCTGTAGACATGGCTTATATACTGTAGTCAGGTGAGGCGAAGCAGGAGGAGGTGGGGTCATAGTGGTACCATCTACTAGTCGAAGTAGGTCGGCAACATCTTGGGATCTTGATACAAAGAATTCTTCAACCTTGTCCAACCTTTGGACGAAGACCTACTTCAACTAGTGGATGGTACCACTATGGCCCCACCTCCTCCTGCTTCGCCTCACCTGACCACAGTATATAAGCCACGTCTACGGACCTATGCTGCACTTTCTAAAAGATTGATGGACTGAACACATCGACTCCAGGCTGAGGGACTGATTACCTCAAACTCCTCCTCTCCTTACACCCTTCTGATTTGTACTGGACTGATGAAGCCACTGTGTGGCGAAACGTTTCCTCAATAAAGATTTCCATATACATGTATTGCATAAGTGTCTTAATCTTTTCATATACTGTAGTTTTTTTTATAATTTTTAGGGTATAACATAAAATTACAGTACTCATAATGATGTGCTATGTTGAAGTGCTGTATCTAAAAAATAAAATAAGGATACACTTAACCACATCATTAATAATCCAAACACATGCTGCACCATCCATGACTGTTAACTGAGCAGCCACTGCTTTTGGGACAGCACACCATGACCCATACACGTTACTCTCATTACCTCTGACAACTGATATTTGGCAAAGGGTATCTAGGCATGTACACTGTTACATACACTACCTTTTAAATTCCCTTAAGAGAATACACAAAGAAGTTGAGCTAAATTTGTACAGGTATGGAGATTATTCTCATTACTTCACCACAGAGCTGTTAAATTGTGGGCCAAGAAAACAAATTAAATGAATCTTGATCTTTAAGGTTATGGTAGCAGCTAAAGCGGAAGTAATTATTTTGTAATTCCTGTAATTCTAGCACAACATTCTCTGTTAAAATTTCTGCCATGCCACATTGTCAGATCTCTTTCTTGTATGAGTATCTTCTCTTTTATTATTTTTGTTACATATTTGAAGGATTAAATTAATATTTCTTCATCCTTTCCTCAGGTAATATCAGCATACAGGGAAAAAGGTTTTGAATTTCTACTAAAGGTTTTCAACTCTTCAATATATCTAGAAGAAGTGTCAGGTCTCAGTGAACTGCACCATTGTGTTGATGATTCTCAGGTAATTAGTCTCTAAATAGCAGTAGCCAAAGTATCATGGATATAGGTTTATTATGCTCTGATAGACAAGAACTGTAACAAAAATATTAGGATTGAGTTCAGGTATTTTTTTTTATATGTTAAACATAAATGCTAATTCTATTTTATAAATAACATTGCTTTGAATATGTTATACTGTGTAATGTTCAACATGCATTTAGCTTTTCAGTCAAAGCTTCAGGTAATCAGTGTACATGAAAATGAACCAAGTAACAGGAAGGATTAATCTTTTTGTTTAAATTTTTGTAATCTAATTAAAAGGAAAATTGAAGAAGATAAAAGCAGCCATTAAACATCTAGAAAAAGTTGTAATGGGAAATTATGATGTTTAGGTAGTACGGGGTGTACAGTACTAAAGACCACAGTACTGTAGTCATTATATGTTTGCCTATGTTTAATATCATACACATTTGATATGTGTAAAATATGTAAATATTTAAACATCAGTGAGAGATTTGATACTATCAACATACTTAAAAGTGATTTAAGAAATGATAAATCTGTAGCAGTTTGCCATAACTAAAAATTGAGTTTGGTGTTGTGCTGACATGTCAGCTCCCAATCATCTGATTATAAATGTCTCCCAAAGGAAATTGGGAAATAAAACATTCAAGGTAGGAATAATAATAGTACTGTATATTCTTGGAGAAGCACTAAACTTGTAAGAGTTATGAAGTGCCTGATAATAAGGCAGGAATGACTATTTTTACTTTTGTATTAGAATATGTAAACTCCTGGAAAGCAAAAATTAGGTCAACTTGGTAATCAAAGCATGTTAATGACAGTCTGTTCAAAACTGTGCACTTTTATGCCCTGTCGGTCTTCTTCCTCAGACCGAACCTAATTACCCCCCATTCTCCCCTCCCCTATCCCATCCTCCCCATCCTCCCCTTTTTCCATTCCTCCTCCTCCTCCTCACCCCTCCCTTTTGCCCTTCCTCTTTTTAGCCTTCGTGATTTCTCCCACAGGCGCGCTAGTTCCTAGGTAGGGGAAAGGACACCGGGGTCCATCCCATTCCGTTGAGGTTTCTTGGCGGTGGCGTAGTTTGCCGTGGAATCTGGATTGCCTAGGGATGTCCCGATCCCTCTCCGGTATCCCGGAGTAGCTTTGGGTGTCTTTTGGGCGACGGGTGTATCTCTGGAAGCCACCTTTCGGATTCCGGGGGTGGTGGCTGAAGGAGGTATGCTTTGTGGCGGATATCCGGCCGCCCTCTCTTTTGTCCACCGAGGTAGCTCGGCAGATGTGAGGTTGCTATCCCAGATTGCTGGTTTACTGGCATGAAGGGTAGGGTATGGCACGGGTTCCATGCTGCATCTGCGCTACTAGCGGTGTCGAGTCCTCTTGGGCGCGGAGGGAGATTTCTGGCCCTTTCATTCCTCCTAGGAACTATCCCTCCCCGGTCTCCCCTTTTTTTTTCTTTTTTTTATTTTTATTTTCTTTTCTTCTTTCTTTTTTTTTCTTAAAAACAAAAAGAAAGAAGTAACCTAACCATGGCAGCCCTAGTCCATGAACCTAGTACCCCCGGGCCCCTTCTTGATACCGCACCCCGTTCTGACCCCGCCTCGTCTTTGGACCACTCTTCAGACATTCCTCATGCCTCTGTACCTATTGCCGGTGCTGTTTCCTCACCCGCTTCAGGTACTGAGGCCTCGACTGACTCCTTCGATTTATCAGACCTTCGCTCTCCTCTGACTATGCTTCCGGCCTCTCCCTCTACGGTGCGGCAATTTTCAAATCGCCGACCCGTTCCACGTCGGACCAACTCTGGTCCCACGCCTAAACGTCAACGACAATTACCTGCTGATGATACTTCTCCACCTTCACCTTCTCGTTCTTCTCAGAAACGATCGACACGTCCTTCACTACCTTTCCACGCTCAGTTTCAGACTGAACAGTGGACTAAATTCTTCACTTTACGACCAACTTCCTCTACTGCCTATCTTTCTGACCATAGTATTGGCAAGGCACTCCTACGCCATGTTGGTAAAGATATTTCTTTTCATGCTCTTAAGAGCGGTACGCGCATCATTACCGTACAGAATGCTACCCAGGCTCGTGAGCTCTCTCGTCTTTCCCATATAGATACTGTTCCTGTCACCCTTGAAAAACATCATTCCCTCAATTCTTGTAGTGGTACCGTTATTCTGCCCCATACCATAGTTCAACAAAATTTCCAGACATGTGGCACCGACATTCTAGAACAGCTGGAACTCCAAGATCTCCCAATCCTCAAGGTAGACACTTACGTTCTTCCTGCCCGTGGGCGGAGACGATACCCTAGCAATGTGGCTCGTTTAACTTTTGACAGCCGAGAACTCCCATCCTCCGTTTATATAGCAGGACATCGGTTACAAGTTCGAAAGGTGATCCCTACACCACAACAGTGTAGAAATTGCTGGCGTTTTGGCCATCCAGCGAAATATTGCAGATCTATCGCCGAATGCCCAGTCTGTGGTGCCGATGACCATTCTAATACGTCTTGCAATCGATCTCCCTCTTGCCTTAACTGTCATGAGGCTCACCCTTCGTACTCTCGCCGTTGTCAGGTCTATTTAAACGAGCGGGAAATCCGTTACCTCAAAGAGACAGAAGGTCTCCCTTATGCCATGGCAGTTTCTCATCTCCGCCTCCAAGGGAGACTCCCACGTGTTTCTTATTCCCGTGTTTCAAAACGTCCCCCCACTTCTGGTATCCCATCTTCTACACCCACCTCTGTGGTTACCTCTCCCATACTCACTCCTGTATCTAATCCTTTTGCTGTCCTCGGCTCAGACGTCCCTACTTCAACGCCTCAGTCTAATCTCGCTTCTTCGAGTTCTCTCTTACAAGCCTCAGTATCGACGAGACCTCGTACGACACCTCTTCCCAATCGTCCCTCTACTTCTCAAAAGTCAAAAAAAGGTCCGGTAACACCTCCTACCCATCTTCCACCTCCTCATTTTACCCTCCCTGTCTCTGTCCCTAGTTCTTCCCCTCTCACTGGCTCAGTTACAAGTGCAGAGGTTCACCCTCCTCCTCGTAATGTACCTTCCTCCCCTGTTCCCTCCCAAGTTTCTTCCTCTTCTGCCACCTCCCAGGTTCCTGTCTCTTCTGTCCCCTGCCACGCTTCTCCAGTTCCCTCCACCCTTTCGCCCCCCCCTACCTTGGTACAGTCCAATACAGTTCCAATCTTTACTCATCCTCCCCCTACCATTCCCAATATTGTCTCCCATACGACATCTCTGAATTCCGAAACACTTGAAGCAATCTCTGAATATATTGCAGAGACCAAACCATCAATGGACACTGATCCACCTTCCGCTCTTTCTCTCTCCTCTGCTCCATCTGCGCAACTCCTTTCTTCACAGCGCACCGTTCCTTCGCTGCTTGAACATTTTCCACTGCCTCCGCATGTGGACTTTTCTAACCCTTCTAGTCCGTAGGAACCCTTACCTGCGGATTTCAAGTATCTTTATCATTGCCAATCATGGCCTTTTTACAGTGGAATATACGCGGCCTCAGGGGTAATCGGGGTGAGCTTCAGATGTTACTCTCCCAGTTTGCCCCTGTTGGTGTTTGCTTACAGGAACCAAAATTACACTCTGCTGTTATTTCTCACATCTCAGGCTATAATTTATTGTATTCTTCAGATCCTTTTCCTGATGGGACTTTTAATGAAAGTGCCCTTCTTCTCCGCACTGATATTCCGTACCATCAGCTATTTATTCATACTTCGCTGCATTACACAGCAGCCCGTATCCACTTACATAGGTGGTATACGCTCTGTTCTTTATATCTCTCTCCTTCTCGGGCATTATCTATTCCGGATTTTGCCTTCCTTGTTTCGTCATTACCGCCACCGATTCTGTTACTTGGTGATTTTAATGCCCACCATTTCCTCTGGGGAGGGTCTCACTGTGATTCCCGTGGAATTCAGTTAGAGGCTTTTCTTGCCACCCACCCCCTCCATGTTTTAAATACAGGTACTCACACCCATTTTGATCCTCGGACTCATACTCTCTCTTGCATCGATCTCTCAGTTTGCTCTTCCTCCGCCGCATTAGACTTTACTTGGTCTGTTCTCCCGGACTTGCATGACAGTGATCATTTCCCAATCATTCTTACTTCCCCTTCATATTCGCCACCTCTTCGCACCCCACGCTGGCAATTTAATCGGGCAAATTGGAACCTTTACTCACACCTGACTGTTTTTAAAGAGGTTCCTTCTTCGTCCTCCATCGATGAGCTTTTACACCTCTTCTCGTCCTCCGTTTTCACCGCAGCTTCTCATTCTATACCCCAAACTTCGGGCAGGCATTCTCAGAAATGCGTGCCTTGGTGGTCTCCTGCTTGTGCTCGTGCAGTACGTTTGAAACGCGCTGCATGGGGCAGGTACCGGTACAATAGAACCACAGAGCGACTCCTTGATTTTAAACAGAAGCGTGCGATCGCTCGCCGTGTCATCCGTGACGCTAAACGCACTTGCTGGCGAGATTATGTCTCCACCATCACCTCTGCTTCCTCTATGAGTGCAGTCTGGAAAAAAGTACGAAAACTGAGTGGTAAATATTCTCCTGACCCGGCTCCTGTTCTGCGGGTTGCCGGTGTTGATATAGCAAACCCACTAGATGTTGCCAATGAAATTGGCAATCATCTGGTCCGTATTTCTCAGGGACTCCATCTATGCCCCTCATTTCTTTCCTCAAAGTCTGCCAGAGAGTTAGCACCCTTGGACTTTTCTTCTCTCAGAGAAGAACAGTATAATGTGCCTTTTACACTTCAAGAACTGGAGGCAACACTCTCAGCTTGTCGATCATCGGCAGCTGGGCCCGACGACATTCATATTCGTATGCTACAACATTTACATCAGTCAGCCCTTGCAGTCCTATTACGCCTTTACAATCTTATTTGGTCACAAGGAGTTCTTCCACAGCTGTGGAAATCCGCCATTGTTCTCCCTTTCCGCAAACCAGGCACTACGGGACATGAAACCTCCCACTATCGTCCCATTGCTCTTACCAGTGCAGTTTGCAAAGTAATGGAACGTCTAGTAAATAGACGTTTAGTGTGGTATTTAGAGACACACAACAGTCTCTCCACTCGTCAATATGGCTTTCGTAAGGGACGTTCTACCATAGACCCCTTACTGCGCTTGGATACGTATGTTCGTAATGCCTTTGCGAATAACCACTCAGTTATTGCCATATTTTTTGACCTTGAGAAGGCATATGACACAACTTGGAGGTATAATATTTTAGCCCAAGCCCACTCCTTAGGCCTTCGAGGCAATCTACCATCCTTCCTTAAGAACTTTTTAACTGACAGGCATTTCCGTGTTCGGGTTAATAATGTGCTCTCCCCGGACTTTGTCCAAGCTGAAGGTGTCCCCCAGGGATGTGTTCTGAGCACAACACTTTTTCTCCTTGCTATTAATGATTTGGCCTCTAGTCTTCCATCAAATATTTGGTCATCACTCTATGTTGATGACTTCGCTATTGCCTGTGCAGGCGCTGACTGTCACCTCCTTACAGTTTCTCTCCAGCATGCAGTCGACCGTGTTTCCAATTGGGCCACCACACGTGGGTTTAAATTTTCCAGCACTAAAACCCACCAAATCACTTTCACTAGACGCTCTGTCATCTCTGATCATCCTTTGTACCTCTATGGCTCACGTATCCCTGAACGTGATACAGTCAAGTTTCTGGGCCTCCTCTTTGATCGTAGGTTATCCTGGAAACCTCACATTACCTCTCTGAAGGCAACTTGTCACAGCCGGCTGAACCTTCTTAAAACCCTTGCTCATCTTTCGTGGGGAGCTGATCGTCGAACCCTCCTTCACCTACATTCCACCCTTATTTTATCGAAACTTGATTATGGTGACCAGATCTATTCAGCGGCATCTCCTGCTACTCTCTCTAGCCTTAACCCCATTCATCACCAAGGATTACGTTTATGCCTTGGTGCTTTTCGCTCTTCCCCTGTCGAAAGCCTCTATGCAGAAGCGAACGTTCCATCCTTATCCGATCGCCGTGATGCCCATTGCCTGCGATACTATGTACGCTCTCATGATCTCCGCAATCCTTCCATTTATAGAATGGTCACTGATATTAGTAGACATTCTTTATTTGTTCGCCGCCCCTGCTTACTCCGTCCCTTCTCTCTTCGCCTTCATTCGCTCTTGTCTTCTCTTCAACTACCACCTTTCTATGTACATGTAGCATCTCACTTTTCCCTACCCCCCTGGGAAGTTCCAGCTGTTCGAGTCTGTTCTTTCTCCCTCCCTTGCTCGAAAGCCCAACTGTCTACGGTCGCTTCCCGCTCTCTTTTTCTTGACCACTTTCACTCTCATTCTCATGCCATTGCTGTGTACACAGATGGCTCTAAGTCTTCTGACGGCGTAGGATTCGCAGCAGTGTTTCCGGACAGCGTCGTACAAGGGCATTTACTATCTTCAGCTAGTATTTTTACTGCTGAATTATATGCCATCCTTACAGCACTTATCCGTATTGCATCTATGCCTGTGTCATCATTTGTGGTTGTCTCAGACTCCCTTAGTGCTTTACAGGCTATACAAAAATTTGATACACCTCACCCCTTAGTCCTCCGTATCCAACTTTGGCTACGCCGCATCTTTACTAAGCATAAAGATATTGTTTTTTGTTGGGTCCCTGGTCATGTTGACGTACAGGGCAATGAACAGGCAGACACTGCTGCGCGGTCAGCAGTACATGACCTACCAGTTTCTTATAGAGGTATTCCATGTACGGACTATTTTGCTGTAATATCTTCCCACCTTCACACCCGTTGGCAACAACGTTGGTCTACTATGCTCGGCAACAAACTTCAGTCCATTAAACCGAGTATAGGTTACTGGCCGTCTTCTTATCACCAGTGTCGAGGTTGGGAGACTACTCTCTCCCGTCTTCGCATTGGCCATACTCGTCTTACTCATGGATATCTCATGGAGAGGCGTCTTGCTCCTCTCTGTGAGAATTGCCAAGCTCCATTATCAGTCAGCCACATTCTGTTGGACTGCCCACTTTATCAACGAGCACGCAGAATTTACCTCTGTCGTCGTCTTCGACCCGCTGCTCTCTCTTTACCTTCCCTTCTCGCTGATGGACCCACCTTTCATCCGGACTCTCTCATTGACTTTTTGACAACGACTGACTTACTTCACAAATTCTGATACTTTCAGCCCTTTCTACTTGTATCTCTTGCTACCCTCTACCCCCGTACTATCCCCTGCCCCGCTGTTTTCTGTAACCTGCTGATCATCCCCCCTCCCTTCTGCCATCCAATTCCCTTGCTTCCTTCCCTACCCTGCAGCGCTGTATAGCCCTTGTGGCTTAGCGCTTCTTTTTGATTATAATAATAATAATGTGCACTTTTATTTTAGAATCTGCCATAATTATACTCGAGGTTTTTGTGGTCATTGAAACAAATTTGTAGAACAACTTTGTGTAGTAGTATGTAAAAATGGTAAGTATTTATCATTCACACTAACATTATATTCCTCCATTTCAGATCTGGGAACTGAGTGACAGTGAAGAGGAGATGGAGTGAGAAATGAACCACCAAAGACATTTTTATCCTCTCTAGGTTATTTCTGTAGAGGGAAAGTTGAACACATGTTCAGTTATCCAAATATTTAGCCAGTTGAAGTGAAAAAGGTTATGTTAAACATTATTTATGTATTTTATAATAAACTCAAAAATTATCATTGTTACTATACTTCCATGAACAACAGACAGATTTGCTGAATGTGTTTCTTTGAATCATCCTACCTTGGTGAGAAATGGCTGATGTAACCAGAATGAATTCAGAAATGAGAGAACCTGGGTACAATAAGCTGTATATGTAGTACATTACTAAGGATTTAGTAATAGAAAATTAAAAAAAAGGTTGAAAAAGAAAAAAATCTAAGACCCTATAAGAAAGGCATGTTACAGGTTGATACATCAGGTTCTCACAGATTGAGTTTCAAGTGGGTGATGATTACCTGAGAACATTACCTCAGTGACCTGATCTTGGAACAAGTCTACTGGTTGATGAATGAGTTTATTGGTGTTCATGTACCAGGTTGAAGGAAATTGTCAAGTTTTATTTATTATATACTTTTATTCGTGGGGGAGAACTAAAGCCATAAGGCTCGTACAGTGCTTTGGGGAATGGGAAGTATTCCGATTCAAAGGAAGGGGAGCACAGTTCCAGTTCCTTAGATCAAGATTATATATTATAATCAATGGGAAAGCACCAAACCTGTAGGATTATACAGCATCTGATGTGGAAGGTATTCAAGTTCAATTCAGGGAACTGGAAAACAGATCCAATTCCCTAGATCAAGAGCCCCTCTCCAGGGGATGTTTTCTTTAGAAGATGGTCAAGGATTGTCAATTATATATAAAAGGTAAAGAAAAACCTTTGACTTAAGAGCAGTTGTACACAGTACAATAAGCATTTAGTTTAGCTGCTTTACAATAGCTTCCATGCCTTCTGTTCCTGTTAGAGGTAAATTCAGCTTGCAAATTGGAAGCCAGTTATTAACTTTAATGTTTTTTCTTTTAAGACATTACTAAAGCACAGAAATTTAAATTTATGAAAAACTGCCTGACCCTGAAGATTAAACTAGCACTAAATCTGCATGGGCAATACAGAATGGCCAGCAGAAAGGTTTAGCCGTTATCCAGGACAAACTTCTTACCATGTTTACTAAGTTATGAAAGGGCTACAGCTATAGGAAGACTATCAGGATAAATGATAATCAAAGTGCTAAACCAACAAGGGTCATACAGCACTGTGGGGCAGAAAATACTGCCTGGGCTATAAACTAGGTGGAGAGGTGATCAGATTAGGGAAAGGGGTTGGAAGGGACAGTAGGGGCTATACATCAAAGTTTGTAGTAAAGCAGTTGCTGACAGTCAAGTGATAAGTCAAAAGGCAGGGCAGTCTAAGTAAAGACAAGGCAAGAGTGGTAGGGCAGCAGTGTTGGAGGTAAATCCTGCAAGCTTGCTGGTAAACCGGACAATCTACAGGTGAAGAACCAAAATGGGGACAGAAAACCTCAGAAATAGGACATTTATTCCACAAGATACCCATGGGTACTATCAGGATAAAGCTAGTCATAGGTCTCCAGGTACTCCAACTTAAAGCCCTTGTGGGTTTAGCACTTAAGTTTTGATAATCTAGGTACTGCAAGCATAAAGGTAAAGGGTTAGTGCAGTTCAACTAAGTAATAGCTTAGTAAACCATAGATTGTTACTACATCCTGCATCTTCCATCAGCTGGTGGTTCCTGAACACCGAGTCACTTAATCCAGGGAGTAACTCCCTACAGGTTTAGCACATTAAACAGTATTCCTTTTATTCTAGTTACAATGAAGACAAGCTTTTGCAGTGCTATTCTTGTTTCACAAGCTCAACCTCACTTCCAATTTGCATAGTGTAATATGCTCTTTGCATTTCATTCTGTAATTACTTGGTATAATTGCCCAAAATTGGTAATTACCCAGAACATTAAAATGCACCTTTTTCAATGAAATCAAGGTGGAAGCCACTAACCTTAGGATTATACAGCTTCTGTCCTATCAACAAAAGCACCTCCCTAGGCAACTAAAAAGTTTAGTAAATTAAAATTTTATAAGCAACTTTCATTGCCATCCAACAGGGCAAACAGGCCCTGATAAAGGTGCCACTATCTAGTATTCTCCCTCCATCAAATCATCCTACATTTCCTTCTAATCCATAAATTTACTTATTTTGAAGAACCCACATGGGTAATACAGCACCTGTGGAATGAGGCAGATTCAAGTTTAAGCAGAATCATTTCTTCCCATCACTATCACTTCATTATAAAGGCACTGCCATTTGAAGTGTTAAATCATTAAGAATTTCTTAGATGTAATGTCCCCCTAGGTCCTAAAGTTTGATATTAACAAAGTAACCTCACCTGGAATTAAAAGTTTGAGGGGTGAAGTACCTATAGAAAGCAAGTACCCTTCCCATTCTTCCACCTAATCCTGCAAATCATTAAGCTAGTATGCAGAATAGTACAAAATCCATGCATGTAGAATTGCATCCAACAACCCTTTAGCTACTAACAGTGGACTGAAGAAAAAAAAAAAAAAGCAATTTTATTGTTTATTATAAACCATTCTTCCTTTTACAATCTCACACATACTGGAATGGACTCTTTGTCCCTGGTATTGTGGTACCCCCACTCAAACATGATGATGAATATCTAACCCAATACCTGTGATAAATGAAGATGAATTATGTACTGAATATTTTCAATGAACAAAATGACAAATAAGTTACTATAATTCCTTAAAGCTATTTACAATTCATCTTTGTCAAAATCGTCATCACTGTCTGTAGGTGGTGTTCCACCAGTACCTTGGTACAGTTTGGCAACAATTGGTTGAACAACATCTTCCAGCTCCTTTTTCTGAGCTTTATATTCTTCAGCATCTGCATCGGGATTATCTTCCAGCCATTTTATTTTTTCATCAATAACTTCTTCAATCTTTTCCTTATCTTCATCAGACAACTTTGCACCAAGTTTTTCTTTGTCATTTACTTGGTTCTTCAGACTGTAAGCGTAAGATTCTAGTTCATTCCTCGATTCTACCTTTTCTTTCAGCTTTTTGTCTTCATCAGCAAAGACCTCTGCATCCTTTATCATTCTTTCAATGTCTTCTGGAGTAAGGCGATTCTGGTCATTAGTAATTACAATCTTTTCTTTGTTACCTGTACCTTTGTCTTCAGCAGACACCTGAAGAATACCATTAGCATCAATTTCGAAGGTTACTTCAATTTGGGGTACACCACGAGGAGCAGGGGGAATACCAGTCAGATCAAACTTTCCAAGTATGTGGTTGTCTTTAGTCATAGGTCGCTCACCTTCGAAGACCTGAATGGTGACAGTGTGCTGGTTATCTGAGGCTGTAGAGAAAATCTGAGACTTCTTTGTGGGAATCACAGTGTTGCGAGAAATCAACTTTGTCATTACACCACCTACGGTTTCAATACCCAATGTCAGTGGATTGACATCCAACAATACCAGGTCATTAGTATCATCTTCACCTGACAACACGCCAGCTTGTACAGCTGCACCATAAGCTACAGCCTCATCAGGGTTTATGCCTCGGGATGGCTCTTTGCCATTGAAGAATTCTTTCACCAACTGTTGAATCTTTGGGATACGGGTAGAGCCACCAACCAATACTATTTCATCAATTTCTTTCTTCTGAAGGTCAGAATCTTCCAACACCTTTTGAACTGGTTTCATTGTTGATCTGAAGAGATCCATGTTAAGTTCCTCAAACTTAGCACGAGTGAGTGTTTCTGAAAAGTCTTCTCCTTCAAAGAAGGATTCAATCTCAATTCTAACTTGGTGACTAGCAGATAGAGACCTCTTTGCTTTCTCAACTTCACGACGCAGCTTTTGGACAGCACGATTGTCTTTCCTGATATCTTTGCCCTTCTTTTTCTTGTAAAGCTTTATGAAGTGCTCCATGACACGCTGATCAAAGTCTTCTCCACCAAGATGAGTGTCTCCATTTGTAGCTACTACCTCAAACACACCAGAATCAATAGTGAGAAGTGATACATCAAAAGTACCACCACCAAGGTCAAATACCAGAATGTTCTTCTCTCCATCCTTTTTGTCAATACCATAGGCAATGGCAGCTGCAGTAGGTTCATTAATTATTCTCATAACTGTCATACCAGCTATGATACCTGCATCCTTAGTAGCTTGGCGCTGAGCATCATTGAAATAAGCAGGTACTGTAACTACAGCATGAGTTACAGTTTTACCAAGGTAAGCCTCTGCAACTTCTTTCATCTTACCCAGCACCATGGCAGAAATCTCTTCAGCTGCAAATATTTTATCACCTTGTGATGTAGATACCTGAATGTGTGGTTTGTCATTTTTCTTTATCACCTTGAAAGGGAAGAACTGGATATCATGTTGAACAGATTTATCTGACCATTCACGGCCAATTAGACGCTTTGCATCAAATATAGTATTTTCAGGATTTGTAGTAAGCTGATTCTTGGCAGAGTCTCCTATAAGCCTTTCACCATCAGCAGTGAAAGCAACATAAGAGGGTGTGATTCTGTTGCCCTGGTCATTTGCAATTATTTCTACTCTGCCATTCTTGAAGACACCAACACTGCAATAAAAAAAAAAAATACATGGCAATCAAAGACTTCAGTGATTAAAGGAAGCATGGATTCAGAACCCATGATTTACAATGCATAAGCAACATTTCTAACCTTCCCACCATCAGATGTGACTGGTGTCAGTGGTGTCAGTGGTACCCTTACCCCTGAAACTGTCCAAACAGATCGATGTTCACATGCATAATGCTCCATTTTTTTTTTTTTTTTTTTTTTTATACATACTTTCAAATGTTAAAAAAAAAAAAAACAGCTCTACGTTTGGACAGTTTAACGGTTAAATATGCTTAAAGCAAATTTTGGGCTAGACACAAAAGGGTTTGCAGTGGGTGTAGTATATAAGTCTTACAATGTATAATAGGAACTTAATTTAGAATAGAAATAGCCTGAATGACCCGACAGAACTAACCCCCCCCCCCAATAAAGGGTACGGTTTATACTAGATTAAGTATATACTTAGGCAATCATTTCTTGCAATTAACAGAACTAAGGAACCTTTGTGCAAAATATGGATTAAAATTGGAGTGCATATTATGTAGGCGATTAATGAACCAAGAATTTTGCTTTAGTAGCTGGACTACTAAAGTTGCCCTTTCAATGTTATTTTATTGACAAGTGACTAATGAAATTATGGATTTGTGGGCACTTCATAGGGTAGTCCTGATAAGTTCCTTGCAGTTAATTAGTATATACTAGCAAATTAGTTAAATTTGGAGAGCCTTTTTGAAGTACAATGACTTTTGTTTACATAACTGCAGTGATCATGGGTACAGGTTAAACCCAGGGACCAATGAATAAGTATTTTAGAAGGCCTATGGGCCCATGCTAGGCAAATACAACAGCAATTCTATACTTAATCAACCTTTGTTGATTTAGGTACACGAACAAATAAAATTACCATAAATTACTTTCAACAACTTCAGTTAGTCAAGCTTATAGAAACTTTCAAAGAGTTCCAAAGGAGAACAGATGGAAGTTTCGGCATCAAAAAACACCCCTTCCCTCTATTTCCCTCTCACTATCATTAAGGCACCTTTGAGAGCTGTAAGGGAACAGCTAGAATGGATTCTAGGGAAAAAATTATACCCTAGGTAGGGACGAGAGTTAGATTTATTCCAGTACTTTCATATAAAAAAAAAATTATACCATTTAATCTTAATTCCCCAGGATGCAACCCACTGCAGGATCAGTACCTACATCAGGTTAAAAGTTGATGTGCAAGGAAACTTTTTTGGCTTTAGAAGAGTCAAAGTCTTTAGAAATTGGAATTAAGAACTTACCAAGAATAGGTTGTTCCTAGATCTATGCCAATGACGGTCCCTACATCTTCCTTCTTGCTCTCCTTCGCTGTAGCAAGAGCAGCTAAGAGGACTAGAAGCGTCCAACACTTCATTGTTCTGGAAATAAAAATAGTAGTTAGTAAAACTTATTAGGTTTAATAACGAAAAAGTTACTGGAGGTACAATTACAAAAACCCACGACTTAAAATCTTTACAGCGACATTTCTATTTGGGGCATACAGGAGCTAAAGTAATTAAGCAGGACATGAAAGATCTAATTCCTAGCTTTCCATTACTACCTAAAGTAAAACAAGTACACCTCCTCTAGAACAATCTAGGAAGTATTCTAGATTTAGGTAAGGATTTTAACTGCTATTGAGGATTTTTATTTAATTATAAAAGCTTATGGGGTTAAAACCTTAAATCATGGGAGAGTGCATACAGCACCATGGGAACAGGATTTAGGTTTGATTCAAGGAAAAGGATTCTAAATTCCAGCTTTGGGGTAAGATTTACCGGAAACAAGGCAACTCCCTCTTCTTGATCTCCAAGAAGATGTTTTAATAAGCCATTGTGGGTAAATGGTTAGGTTACCAGTCATTTAAACCATTTATAACATTAGGGAAAGAAAGGTCTAAAAATAGGAAGTACCTAGCATAGGGAGAGGGAGGGTCATATAATCATGAGGAAGAGCTAAACTCGTAGGATTATAGTGCCTGTATGGGGGGAGGGAATGGAAGAGTCAGGTTTAATTCTCTGGATCAAGAGCCCTTCACTAGCATCAAGGAACCTTCCTCGAGGGGTGGGAAGGTCTTAGAAAGACCCAATTTTATAATAAAGCGAAAGTATATACACAAACTTCATTGTCCTGAGAAACGCAAGAAATAGGATACCCCGCTAGATGAAATAACACTATTTAAATATGGAAGATTATGGAATGTCGCCGCCGCCCCCACCCACCTCTCAGAAACAGCAAATTAAATCGAAACGACACAAACTAGACATGTAACTAATATATTAAGAAAAGCCACAAGCTGCAACTTACTTTGTATAACACCACAACACTGTATATAACGTAGAATTATGACACTAAAGTAATATTCACAGTGAGAACCGTAGTGTAACTGTGGGTGAGTGACACTTTGGTGTTCTGCCTCAACCTGCCGGAGAGGCAGTAGAAATATCGTCTGCTAAGTCTCGTGGACCTCTCTCATTGGTCAGCTTAAACCACGTGGTACAACTTCTCGCTCTCTGATTAGTCAGCGTCATCATACTAGCTCGATTCCTATTGGTACACGTCCTCTATCTGGGAGAAAGCCAATTTTAACCATAGAGTATATTTTTGTCTTTTTATTAAGGATTATACATCACTGTTATTTACCAAAAAAAATCACAACTGTATTATAATGAAATTCTCAATAAAGTAGTTGTAAACACGGGTTATTAGAGTAAGGAATTACAGCAAAATATTATGTTATAAATAAGTTTAAAGTTTTTCTGGAAGTACTATGATGTAGGGAGGTAGTGACGTCACTACCACCCTCGAGAAGCCACCAGATCAAACCATCGGACGTTCACTTCTACATCTCCTCTACACTTAGCAACATCGTTGTAAGTACAGCATCATTGTTGATTGTTTCACTCGATACTAATTATCAGTAGTACGTGGCACATACTGAGTACCATTGAACTCTATTCAGAGGTCGATGGACTCTGATAAATCGCGATGATAATTTCCCAAGCGATGTGTTGGGTAGGAGTCAGTGTTACACACGCGGGCGGCCACCTGGTGACCACGCGGCCTACTACAATTTTCTCCCAGTCTCCTTAAATTAAAAAATAAAATAAAATCCCGAGTATTTATTTTATTAAATTGAAAAATTACTGCTTATACGTTGCACCTTTCACTTTTTTTTTTTAAATACAAGTTTCCACGTGGTCTGTGTAAAGGTATTATATTTTAACATTTTCTCGATTCGTGAATTTTAATTAAAATAGGACAGGTTTCTTGATGCTGTCTCTTGATTCAAGGCATTTAAGAGCTATTCACCCTCAAGGAATATTCCTTGACGCTGGGCTCTTGACTCAAGGTCAATGAACCTTCCTTGATTCACCCTAAGGCAGTTTCCTTCATGCTGGGCTCTTGATTCAAGGTCAAGGAACCTTCCTTGATTCACCCTAAAGGCAGTTTGCTTCATGCTGGGCTCTTGATTCAAGGTCAAGGAACCTTCCTTGATTCACCCTAAAGGCAGTTTCCTTCATCCTGGGCTCTTGATTCAAGGTCAAGGAACCTTCCTTGATTCACCCTAAAGGCAGTTTCCTTCATCCTGGGCTCTTGATTCAAGGTCAAGGAACCTTCCTTGATTCATCCTAAAGGCAGTTTCCTTCATCCTGGGCTCTTGATTCAAGGTCAAGGAACCTTCCTTGATTCACCCTAAAGGTAGTTTCCTTCATGCTTGGCTCTTGATTCAAGGTCAAGGAACCTTCCTTGATTCACCCTAAAGGTAGTTTGCTTCATGTTGGGCTCTTGATTCAAGGTCAAGGAACCTTCCTTGATTCACCCTAAAGGCAGTTTCCTTCATCCTGGGCTCTTGATTCAAGGTCAAGGAACCTTCCTTGATTCACCCTAAAGGCAGTTTGCTTCATGTTGGGCTCTTGATTCAAGGTCAAGGAACCTTCCTTGATTCACCCTAAAGGCAGTTTCCTTCATCCTGGGCTCTTGATTCAATGTCAAGGAACCTTCCTTGATTCACCCTAAAGGTAGTTTCCTTCATGCTTGGCTCTTGATTCAAGGTCAAGGAACCTTCCTTGATTCACCCTAAAGGCAGTTTCCTTCATCCTGGGCTCTTGATTCAAGGTCAAGGAACCTTCCTTGATTCACCCTAAAGGCAGTTTCCTTCATGCTGGGCTCTTAATTCAAGGAATTAAGGCTACTTTCCCTTGGATTGAACCTGACTGCCTCTCAACACCAGACATGCCTCCTACAGGCTCACTGCCTCTGATATGAACGGTAAAATCACGACAGTGTGAAAGGACACGTGCAAATAATGCGATTAATTAACATGTAAATAACTAAATTTACTTTATTCTTATTGTATCTCCTTTTATTGTAACTGATTTTGACACAGTTGTTACTTAGCTGTTTTAACTTAAGAACATAAAGAAGGAACACTGCAGCAAGCCTACTGGCCCATGCGAGGCAAGTCCAAGTCCATGCCCCAACCTATTCAGGTCAGGTCAAATTCATTAGAACATAAGAACGAAGGAACACTGCAGCAGGCCTACTGGCCCATGAGAGGCAGGTCCAAGTCTCCTACCGGCTTAAGCCAATGCACCCAACTTAGTCAGGTCAGGTCACCTTGACTTAAGGGAGGAACACGGCAACCGACCTGGTAGCACAAGCTATCAGGTCTAACTCGCACCCACCCACATCCACTCGTGTATTTATCCAACCTATTTTTAAAGCTACACAACTTTCTGGCCTCTATAACTGTACTTGGGAGTTTGTTCCACTCATCCACAACTCTATTACCAAACCAGTACTTTCCTGTATCCTTCCTGAATCTGAATTTTTCCAACTTAAAACCATTGCTGCAAGTCCTGTCTAGGCTAGATATTTTCAGCACACTATTTACATCCCCTTTATTTATTCCTGTCTTCCATTTATACACCTCAATCATATCCCCCCTAATTCTACGTCTTTCTAGAGAGTGCAGATTCAGGGCCTTTAGTCTATCCCCATAGGGAAGGTTTCTGATACATGGGATCAACTTTGTCATCCTCCTTTGTACATTTTCCAGAGCATTTAGATCCATTCTGTAATACGGTGACCAAAACTGTGCAGAATAATCTAGATTAGGCCTAACCAAGGATGTATAGAGTTGAAGAACAACCTGAGGACTCCTATTATTTATGCTTCTTGATATGAAGCCAAGGATTCTGTTAGCTTTATTGCGAACACTTATGCACTGTTGTCTTGGTTTCAGATTACTGCTAACCAGAACTCTTAAATCTTTTTCGCAATCCGTAATATTAAGATCTACATTATTTAGTTTATATGTGGCATGGTTATTTTCCTGTCCAACATTTAGAACTTTGCATTTGTCTATATTAAACTGCATCTGCCACTTCTCCGACCACTACATCAGTCTATTCAAATCTTCCTGGAGTGCTCTAATGTTCTTGTCAGAATGAATTCGACGGCCTATTTTGGTGTCATCGGCAAACTTGCTTATGTCACTCGTTATGCCCTCATCTGTGTCGTTTATGTAGGTTGTGAACAGCAGGGGGGGCCAACACTGACCCCTGTGGAACACCGCTCATGACGCTTCCCCACTCTGATTTCTCCCCATTTATGCAAACTCTCTGCTGCCTATTTGTCAACCATGCCTCTATCCAGGAAAAAATTTCTCCTATTCCATGTGCCTTAATTTTCCTCAATAGTCTCTGATGTGGGACCCTGTCAAGAGCCTTACTGAAGTCCATATACACAATATCATATTCATTACCATGATAATGGTAATAAATAATGAATCCTGTGATGCTCCAATACTGAAACTATGTACTGTGCCAAAACAAAAGCATTCACATTGCTAAACTCACAAACTAGTATTTAGTCACTTAGCCATAATACCAACTTGCCTCATAATTTGTAATATTTTAAAATTAAGACTGTATAGTCCTTGTGGCTTAGCGCTTCTTTTTGATTATAATAATAATAATTAAAATTAAGAATTAAACTAAGTCTGCCCGAAATGCCTAGCCATGCTGGTGTTCTAGTGGTACACTCTGTAATCATTATATAACTACATGTAAACCACACAATAACCAAATTCTGTAAACTCAGCATTGTAATCCTTATAGAGAATAAATTTGAATTGAATTGATCTACCTCCTCAAATACCTTAGTGAAAAAAGTTAATAAATTTGTAAGGCAGGAACACCCCTTTGTAAAACCATGCTGAGATTCGTTGATTAATTTATGCTTTTCAAGGTGGCTACGAACTGCCTCGGCAATTGATTCCATAAATTTTCCCAATGTGGAGGTTAGGCTTATTGGTCTATAGTTTGAAGCTAAGGACCTGTCACCTGCTCTGAAAATAGGTATCACATTTGCCATTTTCCACTTATCTGGCACCATGCCAGTTTGTAGTGATATGTTGAAAAGATTAGCCAAAGGTTTGCTAAGCTCCTCTTTACATTCCTTTAGAACCCTTGCATACAGTTCATCAGGGCCTGGGGATTTGTTAGGTTTTAATTTATCTATTTGCCTAAGGACCATGTCACTTGTGACCCTAATATATAATGTCTTTCAACCTCTATGTTAGAAGTGATCAAGGTCCCAGGACCGAAACTTTTTCTAATAAATATGTCAAGAGTTTGCTTACGTGTCTTTCTAAACCAACTTGTCGGTATTAACCCTTTGAGGGTCGACAGGCCCTCTCCGAAACTCGTTCTCAGGGTCGGCCAAATTTTAAAAAAAAAAAAAATTATTTTCTCTTATGAAAAGATAGAGAATCTTTTCCCGATCATAATGACACCAAAAGTTTGAAATTTGATAGAAAACTTACGGAATTATGCTCTCGCAAAGTTAGCGGTCTCGGCGATGTTTACGGATCGGCGATTTTGCCCACTTTGAGCCCCATTTTCGGCCAATTTCACTGTACTAGTCGACAAAAAACATGAATATTTCGCTAGAACTCCATTTTTTCTATCGAATGGGTGCAAGAAACCACCCATTTATAAATTCAACTATCCAGTACAGTGGTCAGAATTTAGCAATTTTGCCAATTTCACACAAATTTCAAAAGATGCCAATTTCGGAATAGGGTCCAGAATAAACAAGAAAGACATTCCTGGCACTAAAATTGACATTTCCTCTAGTCATTAGTCACGTCTCAAGGCCCCTCTTATATTCTTTTGCTTTCCACTTTGAATTTTTATTCTCACAAAAAATATAAGATTTACTGTTATGCAGACTACTGCATTAGTGTAAAAAATGGTATAAATATTATTGGTGCACTTGTGAAAGAATATTAGACTCACCAGTTGACGTGTATTGCACGCTTGGCACGATTTGTTTACTTTTGAAGTTTGGTAAAAATCGAACATTTCTGCTACTTTGAGCTCAATTTCAAGGCACCTTTCATTGTAAAACCAGTCAAAATCATCTCAATTTCAGTAATATGTCTTCCATTCTATAAAATGAGACCAAGGAAACTAGAATACAACAATAAATACTATACGAAAATACACTGCAAAGTCGCTGATTTATTAAAAAAAAATGGAAAAAGTTTTTTTTTTCTCATTATGCACCGTGTGCTGCAGGATTTTTTTTAGACTGTGCACACTGACCACATAGACCCATTCTTTCATATGAAGGCCTACCAGCTTTCTTCCACTAGATTTGAGGTCGCTAGAATTTATGAGTACTAGTACGTCAAAAACCCCTACGCGTAAGACGTACTAGTACGACGAAACCCCTCAAAGGGTTAATTACCAAGGTTTTTTTTTTTTATTAACACTGGCCGATTCATACCAAGGCAGGGTGGCACAAAAAAAAAAAACTTTTGCCATCATTAACTCCATCACTGTCTTGCCAGAAGGGTGCTTTACACTACAGTTTTTAAACTGCAACATTAACACCTCTCCTTCAGAGTGCAGGCACTGTACTTCCTATCTCCAGGACTCAAGTCTGGCCTGCCGGTTTCCCTGAATCCCTTCATAAATGTTACTTTGCTCACACTCCAACAGCACGTCAAGTATTAAAAAACCATTCGTCTCCATTCACTGCTATCAAACATGCTCACGCATGCCCGCTGGAAATCCAAGCCCCTCGCACACAAAACCACCTTTACCCCCTCCCTCTAACCTTTCCTAGGCTGACCCCTATCCCGCCTTCCTTCCACTACAGACCGATACACTCTTGAAGTCATTCTGTTTCGCCCCATTCTCTCTACATGTCCGAACCACCTCAACAACCCTTCCTCAGCCCTCTGGACAACAATTTTGGCAATCCCGCACCTCCTCCTAACTTCCAGACTACGCATTCTCTGCATTATATTCACACCACACATTGCCCTGAGACATGACACCTCCACTGCCTCCAGCCTTCTCGCTGCAACATTCAACGCCCATGCTTCACACCCATACAGGAGCGTTGGTAAAACTATACTCTCATACAATCCCCTCTTTGCTTCCAAGGACAAAGTTTTGTCTCCACAGACTCCTAAGTGCACCGCTCACCCTTTTCCCCTTATCAATTCTGTGATTCACCTCATCTTTCATGGACCCATCCGCTGACACGTCCACTCTCAAATATCTGAATACATTCACCTCCTCCATACTATCTCTCCAATCTGATATCCAATCTTTCATCACCTAATTTTTTTGTTATCCTCATAGCCTTACTCTTTCCTGTATTCACTTTCAATTTTCTTCTTTTACATACCCTACCAAATTCATCCACCAACCTCTACAACTTCTCTTCAGAATCACCCAAGAGCATTGTCATCAGCAAAGAGCAACTGTGACAACTCCCACTTTGTGTGATTCTTTATCTTTTCACTCCACACCTCTTGCCAAGACCCTCGCATTTGCTTCTCTTACAACCCCATCTATAAATATATTAAACAACCACGGTTACATCACACATCCTTGTCTAAGGCCTACTTTTACTGGGAAATAATCTCCCTCTTTCCTACATACTCTAACTTGAGCCTCACTATCCTTGTAAAAACTCTTCACTGCTTTCAGTAACCTACCTCCTACACCATACATCTGCCACATTGCCCCCTATCCACCTTGTCATAAGCCTTTTTCAAATCCATAAATGCCACAAAAACCTCTTTAGCCTTATCTAAATACTGTCCACTTATATGTTTCACTGTAAACACCTGGTCCACACACCCCCTACCTTTCCTAAAGCCTCCTTGTTCATCTGCTATCCTATTCTCCGTCTTACTCTTAATTCTTTTAATAATAACTCTACCATACACTTTACCAGGTATACTCAACAGACTTATCCCCCTATAATTTTTGCACTCTCTTTTGTCCCCTTTGCCTTTATACAAAGGAACTGTGCATGCTCTCTGCCAATCCCTAGGTACCTTACCCTCTTCCATACATTTATTAAATAATAGCACCAACCACTCCAAAACTATATCCCCACCTGCTTTTAACGTTTCTATCTTTATCCCATCAATCCCGGCTGCCTTACCCCTTTACATTTTACCTACTGCCTCACGAACTCCCCCCCCTACTCTCAACTGGCTCTTCCTCACTCCTACAAGATGTTATTCCTCCGTGCCCTATACACGAAATCACAGCTTCCCTTTCTTCATCATTCAACAATTCCTCAATATTCCCTCCATCTTCCCAATACTTCTAACTCTCCATTTAATAACTCTCCTCTCCTATTTTTAACTGACAAATCCATTTGTTCTCTAGGCTTCCTTAACTTGTTAATCTCACTCCAAATCTTTCTTATTTTCAACAAAATTTGTTGATAACATCTCACCCACTCTCTCATTTGCTCTCTTTTTACATTGCTTCACCACTCTCTTAACCTCTCTTTTTCTCCATATACTCTTTCCTCCTTGCATCACTTCTACTTTGTAAAAATTTCTCATATGCTAACCTTTTCTCCCTTCTACTCTCTTTACATCATTCCACCAAGGTTTATACCATTTATCTAGCATGTTTTTTAAAACTACACAATGTTTTAACCTTTATAATTGTACAGGGAAGTTTGTTTCACTCATCCACAACTGTTACCAAACCAGTGCATTCCTATAACCTTCCTGAATCTGAATTTTTCCAGCTTAAAGCCGTTGCTTGAAGTCCTGTCCAGGCTAGATATTTTTAGCAAGCTATTTACATCCAATTTATTTTTGTCTTCCATTTATACACCTCAATCATATCCTCCCTAATTCTACGCCTTTCTAGAGAGTGCAGAGTTAGGGCCCTCAGTCTACCCTCATAGGGAAGATTTCTGATACACGGGATCAACTTTGTCATCCTCCTTTGTACGTCGTTTTCCAGAGCATTTATATCCATTCTGTAATATGGTGACCAAAACTGTGCAGCACAATCTAGATGAGGCCCTACCAAGGATATGCTTCTTGATATGAAGCCAACGATTCTGTTAGCTTTATTGTGTGAACACTTATGGATAGTTGTCTGGGTTTTAGATTACTGCTAACCAGAACTCCCAAATCCTTTTCGCAATCAGTAATATTAAGATCTACATTTAGTTTATATGTGGCATGGTTATTTTCTTGTCCAATGTTTAGAACTGCATTTGTCTATTAAATTAAACTGCATCTGCCACTTCACTTAATTCTGTCTCTTTTCCATGTTTCAGCTATCCATAAATTTCCATACACTACTTGATATTCATATACAATTTTGTATTAATTCAAGTAACTAGTATCACTTGCCCTGCCTAAAGATTGCAATTATGTGTTTATTATATGTCTTGAAATTTTAGTTGAGTAGTTACATTTAGCCAACAGCAAATTTTTTACTAAAACTTGTATCAAATTGCTTGCAGAAAGTACAGTAGTGGTTATAAGATTATTTTAAGGTTGCCTGAAAATGTTCTGCACATCCAGGGGCTTTCAGTAAAGCATGTCTACATACTTAGCTTTTCTGAAAGACCTGTAAACCATACATTCTAGAAATAAACATCATTATCAACTGTATATATACACCCTGTTTAAATTTATTTCATTTTTATCTTTTGATTTGTCTTAATTCTTTCATATATAATACAGGTGAAATGTCTGAGCTTGGCAGAAATTCAAAAGATCAGAAAAGTTGTGCAGTTGGCCATTATTTGCGTACCTTGGATGATTCCGAGGTTGAGTGTTTGCTTCGCCAAGATTCACGTGGCCTAATTGGAGAATTTCAACGTGAAAAACTAGAGAAAGAGGCTGCTAAGAATTGGGATAAATTTTACAAACGCAATGAAACTAGGTGTGTTCTATTTTGTTTTCCATTCCCTTTGATTTAAGGGTTTTCCCTAGCTGAAAGATATTAGATAATTAAAATATGTAATTTTTTATATTTGCTTTTGAACTGTGCCATAACCGGCATTAATTTTATAGGTTCTTCAAGGATCGTCATTGGACCACTAAAGAGTTTAAAGAACTAATTGGGGATGGGGAAACCACAAGAACCTTATTAGAAGTAAGTATCATTGAAAGAGTAAATTCATCTTGTATGATTGTTGTCTGTAAAGATGCCCATTTGTAGAGTGGATGCTTTGATACTGATGATCTCGTGATGCAAAGACTTGGAGCTAGCCATCCCTTCCTTTTTTCAAACCTATTTGGAGTACAGGTAGTAGGTAGGTAAATATTAACTTTGGTATTGCTGTCCTGTCTTGGACAAGCAACCCTTAATTGTTTTTGCACTGACAGGATTGCTTAAAATGTTGGGTAAATCTGGCACACTATTGCAGTACAGGTACCATCCGACTTACAACCAAGTTTAGTTCCGACCATCCGGTCATGAGTCGAAATGGACGTAAGTCGAACCTTACTACTGAATATCAACGTTACACTTTTGTAATGATTTTATTTTATTGTTTTATTTTGACATTTCCTTTTTTACTTTACTTTTTATGCTGTTAGTACTGTATTTTATACCGTAAGGTTTAGGATAAACACTGTGTACAACAGTTGTTTATTTCCCAGAAATTTTGCATAAAAAACACGGTCGTAAGTCGAATGTTAGGTGTACTTTCCTTCAGTATGCACACACCTTTACTTTCCTTGTGTGCTTTGTTATAGTTCTTTATCTTAATATTTTGAAGGAAAAAATAAACCTCAGAATGACCTGACATGTCTCTTTTTAATGGGTGTAGTTATTACTTGTGGTTAGAGTAGGTGGGTGGGGGGATTTTCTTTGCCTCAATAGTGGCATTCTAAGTATTTTTCTCGTGTCCAGATTATGCTGTGTTAATCAATTTACCTTCTAATTTACATCTCTGAAAGTCGGGCTAGCTAGTTTCCACAAGTCCTCATAGATTCTACCACTATTTTTAGGTATATTGTGACTAACTTGAACAAGTCACATTGGGTCTACCTGGAGGGCATTCTGGGGATCAGTGCCCCTGTGGCCCAGTCTGTGACCATGGCAACTTCATACCCAAGCTTTTAGATAGACCCTGAAACACCTGCCTGGATATATATTTTTTCATCCGAAGATATTGGCACAAAGGCTTCTAGAAAGTAGCTTGGCAAGTGCACTATCTATTTACAAATTCCTGTGGAAATAGATAATGAGGACAATGTTTCCAACATGCTGTATTATGAAGTCTTGCTTTTCTCAGGTTGGCTGTGGTGTAGGAAATTTCTTGTATCCACTACTAGAAGAAGGCTTGAACCTCTTCATCTATGCTTGTGACTTTTCACCCCGTGCTGTTCAGTTCGTCAAAAGTCACCGTCACTATGACAAGTCAAAGATTGAAGTCTTTCAGTGTGATATAACAAAGGTAATTTTTACCCCTTGCATAACTTGTAAATTTTTTGATCTATGATTTTTATATATATATAATCTATCTTGTATGATATGTGAAAAGCCTTTCTTTGCAGGAAGACTTGAGCAGTAAATTAAGCAGTGAAGTGGACATAATAAGTGCAATATTTGTTCTTTCTGCAATACATCCAGAAAAGTTGAAGGATGTTGTGTGCAATTTGTATCATTGCTTGCGACCAGGAGGAATGGTGTTGGTTCGGGATTATGGATTATACGATATGGCCATGTTTAGGTTTGGCCCTGGAAGTAAATTAGGCGAACGTTTTTATGTTCGTCAGGATGGCACAAGGTAAGTTCTTTTGAGGGTAAAGGGGTGTGTGGAAAGTGATGTCGCAGGAGAATTCCTGCATAAGTGTACTATGCTGCAACCCTTATTCTATTTATTTCCAGATAATTATGTAAATGCTCTGAAATTTTTGTAGGTAGAAGTTTCAATATCAAAACATTTTGTACTGAAAGGATTGCTCTTTTTTTTTTTTTTTATCTTTAGTAAAACTTGACCCCTTGCCTAACATTTATTCTTCATGTAGTGAGTTGTTTTGGCCTTAACTTCTGGTATGTTCAAAATAGGCATCCCTAAAGGGGGTTTCATCAGAAGGTTGCCCGAATTTATATTGCTCGCAATTTTTTCTTGGCCCTGTTAAAATGCAATGGGTTGTAACCACCCCTTCTGAGCTTTTCACCAACTGCACATTACTGGTCTTTAAATATTTAGTTGTATTATGTCTATAGTTATTGTTACATAGATTAGGTCAACAAATCTCAGCATAGTTTTAAAAAGGGGAGTTCCTGCCTTACGAATTTATTAACTTTTTTTCACTAAGGTATTTGAGGAGGTAGATCATGGTAATGAATATGATATTATGTGGAGGCAGTTGGATAGTCTCAGGCCCCTGACGCTTACTGTATTGTCTCTTAACGTGCTAGTGACACCCCTGCTTTTCATTGGGGGGATGTTGCATCGTCTGCCGAGTCTTTTGCTTTCGTTGCGAATGATTTTCGTGTGCAAGTTCAGTACTAGTCCCTCTAGGATTTTCTAGGTGTGTATAATTGTGTATCTCTCCTGCCTGCGTTCCAGGGAGTACAGGTTCAGGAACTTCAAGTGCTCCCGGTAATTGAGGTGTTTTATCTCCGTTACACACGCTGTGAAGTTTCTCTGTACATTCTCTAGGTCAGCAATTTCACCTGCCTTGAAAGGTGCTGCACACTAACAGCCCCTTTCAAGGCAGGTGAAATTGCTGACCTAGAAAATGTACAGAGAACCTTCACGGCACGCATAACGGAGATAAAACATCTCAATTACTGGGAACGCTTGAAGTTCCTGAACCTGTACTCCATGGCGGGAGAGATGCATGATTAAATACACCTGGAAAATCACTCGCAACTAAAGCAGAAGACTGGGCAGATGATGCAACATCCCCCCAATGAAAAGCAGGGGTGTCACTAGCACATTAAGAGACAATACAATAAGTGTCAGGGGCCCGAGACTGTTCAACTGCCTCCCAGCATACATAAGGGGGATTACCAATAGACCCTTGGCTGTCTTCAAGCAGGCACTGGACAAGCACCTGAAGTCGGTACCTGATCAGCCGGGCTGTGGCTCGTACGTTGGATTGCGTGCAGCCAGCAGTAACAGCCTGGTTGATCAGGCTCTGATCCACCAGGAGGCCTGGTCACAGAATGGGCCGCGGAGGCGTTGACCCCCGGAACTCAGTCCAGGTGTATGTACTTCAATAAGGATTTTGACAGGGTCCCCTCATCAGAGACTTGAGGAAAATTAAAGTACATAGAATAGGAGGAGAAATTTTTTCCTGGGTGGAGGCATGGTTGACAAAGGGGTCAGTGTTGGGCCCCCTGTTCACAATCTACATAAACGACATTGATGAAGGCATAAAGAGTGACATAAGCAAGTTTGCCGATGTTACCAAAATAGGCTATCGAATTCATTCTGACGAGGAAATTGGAGCACTCCAGGAAGATTTGAATAGACTGATGTAGTGGTCGGAGAAGTGGCAGATGCAGTTTAATATAGACAAATGCAAAGTTCTAAATGTTGGACAGGAAAATAACAATGCCACATAGAAGTAAATAATGTAGATCTTAATATTACTGATTGCAAAAAGGATTTGGGAGTTCTGATTAGCAGTAATCTGAAACCAAGACAACAGTGCATAAGTGTTCGCAATGAAGCTAATAGAATCCTTGGCTTCATATCAAGAAGCATAAATAATAGGAGTCCTCGGGTTGTTCTTCAACTCTATATATCCTTGGTTAGGTCTCATTTAGATTATGCTGCACAGTTTTGGTCACTGTATTACATGATGGATATAAATGCTCTGTAAAAAGTACAAAGGAGGATGACAAAGTTGATCCCATGTATCAGAAACCTTCCCTATGAGGATAGACTAAGGGCCCTGAATCTGTACTCTCTAGAAAGGCATAGAATTAGGGAGGATATGATTGAGGTGTATAAATGGAAGACAGGAATAAAGAGGATGTAAATAGTGTGCTGAAAATATCTAGCCTTGACAGGACTTGCAGCAATGGTTTTAAATTGGAAAAATTCAGATTCAGGCTGGATATAGGAAAGCACTGGTTTGGTAAATAGTTGTGGATGAGTGGAACAAACTCCCGAGTACAGTTGTAGAGGCTAAAATGTTGTGTAGTTTCAAAATTAGGTTAGATAAATACATGAGTGGGTGAGAGTTACAAATGATTAGCTTGTGCTATTAGGTCAGTTGCCATGTTCCTTAAGTGAATGTGACCTGACCCAACTAGGTTGGGGCATTGGCTTAAGCTGGTAGGAGACTTGGACCTCCCTCGCATGTGCCAGTAGGCCTGTTGCAGTGTTCCTTCTTTCTGTGACCACGAACAAAATAAGTCCAAGTGTATGGTATATTTGTGTTATTCCTGAACAAGTCATAAATAGATTTTCTGACATTAATTTTAATTAATTTTGTTTTCACAACTAGGCTTTTTCTTTGATAATAACCATTACATATTTTGGCAAGAGTACAGCCTATGCCTCACTGTTTTGCATCCAGGATATTAATTGGAGAACCATTGCAATGTAAATGAATCATTGGTAATATTTTTTGCTTATTTTTTCCATGTAATGTTTATTAAAAAGGTTTTGTATTTCAGGGCCTACTATTTTATGGAAAAAGAGATGCGTGTTCTATTTGAAGAAGCTGGTTTTGCAGTGTCCAGCATTGGTTATGTATCTCGCCAAACTATCAATAAAAAAGAAGGAATAAATGTGCAGAGAATTTTTGTTCAGGCAAAGTTGATAAAACCACTCAAGTGAAGTAAGTATTTTTATTGTAGATATTGCATTCAAAATCATGCTTTATATATTTGAAACAAAATTGTAAGATTGGTAGATAGTGCTGCTAAGTGCTTTTTGTGCCAAGACTATAGACATCACTTTGTGATATTGCAAATTAAAATGTGCTGGTGATATGGACATGGAGCAAGACCACAAATTATTGGTTAAAAATGGTATGCTACTACTTTTGCACTCTGATATTTGTTTTTCAAGCAAATTGTTCCTCTGATTCAGGATTTAATGTGATGTGAAACTGAATATGATTCTATGTGATTATCTTAAATCTCTAATTTTTTTCTGATTTTTGTATATTTTTTGAAAGCTTTTATTTTAAAGTAAGTTTAGGAACTTAAGTTGTAATTTTGTCTTGCAGATAGACTCGTCGTCATGGGCTACCAGATCACTGGTATGTTGCTGCTCTTTTATATGCTGACTTTGGCAGGCAGAAAAAAACATGTATTTGTAATGAAAATAAATGGTATAAAATACCGACACAATGGAAACATAAACACACATGCAGTTTAATGTGATCCTTTATTGACAACGTTTTGCCCACACAGTGGGCTTTTTCAAGTCACAAACAGATCTGTTTATGACTTGAAAAAGCCCACTGTGTGGGCAAAACATTGTCAATAAAGGTTCACATTAAACTGCATATGTGTTTGTTTCCATGTATTTGTAATAACCATTTTGAGTATATTAAGCCTATAAAGTATTTTTTAACCTGCTTTTGTAGTCCCCTGTGCATCTATGTAGTGTAACAGTCCTTTGAGTAGTTATTGATGCCAGGGTCCCCTGCTCTTTTTTATGGCTTTTTAATTATTTAATAAATCTGATTCAATTGGGATGCTGTAAATCATGACTGATTATTCCTGGTTAATTTTATTATCTGAGAAGTGAAGTAAATCTTTCATTTTTTTTGTGATTAACTAAAATGGAAGGAAAGTGTATTTTAGATGATCTGGGGATATGATAGTTGTGTAGGCAGTTGTGCTCAGTTGATAGAGTAAGTGGCTAATAATTTGGTGAATGGAGCAATGGCATTGGCTAGAGACTCATTGCAGGTTTTCTATTGGACGTTTTTTATACGAGGACAGTAATATTAATTTTGGTCCTTGAAGTCGCCATGGGACCAACAAAGATTAGTGATAACAGCCAACCAAAAAGAAAACTGGTTGGGAAGAATTTGTTCTATACTTGAACGGATCAGAGAATTAAGTTTGGGTACCCAGGTTCCACTGTACTGTTCTAGAAAGGGTTGGTGGTAATGAATATGTACAGTACATAAGATAATTTTTTTTTCAATGAACTGGTCATATCCCACAAAAATCAGGAGGACCTAACGAGCAAAACAAAGTTTTCCCTTTAAATTCAGTGTTTTATATAGAAGGGGTTACACATTAGAAATGGGTATTTAAAATGGTTACTTTACTTTTATTTCAGGATTCAGTTGTACAATGGCACTAATTGTAAGGAATAATCTTCAATAGATGAGGACCATGTAACACTAAATTAAGACTCAGTTGGGTGTCTGGTAACTAAGGTTAGTTTGTCATTGCATTGTGTTTTAATTTTCATAGAATATTTAGTATAATGCTAGACTTGCCAATTAATTTCTCTTGGCTTCTGAAAGTTAAATTTTAATTATGCTTCATGTCAGTCAGTTTCCTAAATGTGACAAGAGTTGTTGTTTTAGTATAATAAAAATTACTTGTCATAGTCTGACATTTGATTGATAAATGATGATTTATTCCATCTTTCGCCAGAAATATTTTTGCTGACACATCCCAACATTCTGAAATCTCATTTTTTTCTTTGCTTTGTTGAGGAAACTGCTGAACGTTTAAGGTTATGCCATACTCTTTCAGAAAGTGATGCACTATGGACTGATGGATGTTTACACACTGGGCTGGCTGCCTGCCTGTTTCACACCCAGGTCAGGAATTGATAAGATATGCTACTTAATATTTGCTCAGTGGTACTCTTACACCTTTGTAAATATCATTCTCTCCTATTCTTCCACACACTGACAGAATTTGAGTACGTAAAAGTTTGAATAGGTCATTTAAATCTGGAGTAATGGGAAGAAGGGGTAGGGATAAAGTGGGTTTGAGTGCTGGTGACTTGGGCATCCAAAAGGGCTTGTGCATGTTAGTGGTTGGAGGTATGTCATCAAGGTAATATCCAAGGGATTTAGTGAAGCTTGTTAGTACAGGACCAGCATGCTGAAGGGGGAGTGGAGGCATTTCAGTTCTGAAGGTTATCATAACTGTTATGTTAGATACTCTTGCAAGACTGAATGAATGATGGTGAAAGTTCTTGTATTTTGTCCCAGCCCTGGTGGGAGTTATGAATCTTTAAAAAAAATAAAACTGGTAATTGAAGTATGCCTTCACACTTTCAAATTCATTACAGTTCGTGTTGCATGAACATTACTAGTATAATTCTGAAACTGCTCAAGTGATATTAATTTTTTCTTCACGCTGAATTTTTCATTATAAACTTATCACTGTAGTGTCTTAATACTCTTTAACATGATTACCAGCTACTTATGATTTTAATGATTACAGTTACACCAAGATCTCTGATTTTTTTATTTTAACTTCTAAGTTTATATAGTCCTTTTTTGGTACCTCTATATAAAAAAATATTTCAGGCTCTACTGCTTTCCTCTGACATCTTAAAGGGAAAAGATGATCCTAGAAATGCTTCTACCTTCTCTTCAGCCTCCAGTTCTCCAAACATTATGACTTGCCCCTGAATATGATCTACAATGAAGCTAAGGTTTGTGTTGATATTTTCTTTAGGATATGCATTGATTTTAATTTTGAACGATTCCACAGGCAAAGCTGGGAGTCATAAATTTTGAGAAAATGGGTGTGTAGTGAGTGCACAGTATAAAGAAAATCCTGCCCCACGTAGTGAATGATGGGAAAACAAAACCGAACATGTGGTTTTAAGTAGCAACTTTATGGTGTTTTCTTAGGTGGATTTATGGTTATGTTGGCTGTTCTTGATAGTATTTGATAGAATGAGAAACATTACTGTAATAGATATGATACTGACTGGTTTAAGGAATAAGTAGCTTCAAATTTAGCTCAAAGTAACAGAAATATAAAATTTTTGCAAATGTTCCAGAAGATGGATGATCTTCCTTGCAACCTGGTTTGCTTTGTGGGTTTTTAAAAGGTCTGATTCAATTATTAGTGATTGGGATACTGTAAACCATGACCAGTCTTTCCTGTTTATATTTTGTTGTATGATTAAGAATTAAAATGATAGACAAGTGTAATATAGGAGAGGCCTGGGGATGACTAATGAAAAGAGGAAATGTTTAAATGTCTACATTGTTTATTATACACTTTTTGGAATTGTGTAAAATTGGCAAAAGTAACAACTTCTGTGCACTGTATTGGATAGTTGAATGGGTGGTTTCTTGTGCTCACTCTGTAGAATGGAGAGCATACTAGTGAAATAGTTGAGAATTTGGTCAATTGCAACTTGTGATAACCATCTTGGTTATGATAAATCTTTAGAATGTTTTTTTTAAACTGCCTTTACTAATTCCGTGCCTTTGTACAGTCAGCTCTACATGTGGTGTAAAATTTGAGTTAAACTTGAGCAAGTAGTATTGGGTTGGACATTTAGCAGGTTTAAATTAATGAAGAGGGCTTTGCTTTGGGTTAGCTGTTGTAATGTGACTGTCAGAAGGGAGGTGGAAATTGTATGCCTTCAAGTGGTAGTTAATATAAACAGTACTGAAAGAAATGGATAATGTTTAAAAGTTTTTTTTTTTAATTACTTTTATTTCAGGATAAAGTTGTACACTGGCAATAATTGTAAGGAATATCTTCGATGGATGAGGACCTCATCACTAAATTAAAAAAAAAGTTAAATTGGGTGTCTGGGAACCAAGGTTAGACTTTGTGCTGGCTACATTTTTCTAAATGTGATCAATTGTATGCTCCATAGTTTGGATTGTGCGATTTTCATAAGTTGTTGCTTTAGTTAGGATAACAAAAATTGCTGGTTATAGTCAGCATTTGATTGATAAATGATGATTTATTCCATCTTTCGCCTGAAGTATTTTTGCTGATATGTCCCAATATTCTGAAATCTCTCCATCTTTTGTTTGAGTAATTGAGGAAAGTGCTGAATGTTATTAAGGTTATGCCATACTCTTTCAGAAAGTGAGGCATTATGGACTGATGGATGTTTACACACTGGGCTGACTGCCTGCCTGTTCCATATCCACGCCAGGAATCGGTAAGATATGCTCCTTAATGTTTGCTCAGTGGTACTCTTACATCTTTGTAACTTTAATTCTGCCTCCTACTCTTCCACAGACTGAATGAGTAGGTATGTCTGACTAGGAGGTTGAAGTAGAGGGAAGGAAGGGTAATGGTTAAGAGAAGTTTTGATTGTTAGTGACATGGACATTCAGTGGGATGGTGTGTGTGCACACTAGGAGTGAGTGGAAGCAAGTAGTTTTCTTGCTCATTTATATGATGATTATTTGCTACTAATGACTGGAATGATTACAGTTACACCAAGATCTCTGATATTGTTTTGGTTCCTATATTTGTTACTCTTCATTCTCTCTCTAATAAAAAAAAATACTTTCCAGGTTCACCTGTTCCATCGATGTCCTTTGAAGAGAAGATTTGACCATAGAAATGGTGCTGCATTTTCTTCAGCATCCAATTTGCCGGATGCTATGACTTGCAACATGCCTCTGAATCTAATCTCGTTGAAGCAAAGGTTTGTGTTAATAATATTTCCTTTAGGATATGCATTGATTTTAATTAATAATTTCATTGCCATGTTTCATTTTTATATGGCACTCTGAAGGAGGGGTGTTAATTTTGCAGTTTAAAAACTGTAGTGTAAAGCACCCTTCTGGCAAGACAGTGATGGAGTGTATGATGGTGAAAGTTTTTCTTTTTCGGGCCACCCTGCCTTGGTGGGAATCGGCCAGTGTGATAATAAAAAAAAAATAAATAAAAAATGACAAAATAGTTTGATACATATTTGATCTTAACCAGCTACTACTGATTTTTTTAGTTAATTTGTTTTTGCATTAGATTCAGTTGCCATATCAAATTTCAGTGTGATATGCCAGTCCGCTCTGGTTTGAGCTTTGAATGGAGTCTCTGATTATCTTCTCGGTTGTTAAATAATACAGTAGGGGCCCCACTTGTACAGTAGGTTAGGTTCCAGGCTACTGCCGGAAAGCAGAAAACTATTTTTTTCCCTTATAAATGCATGTAAATGCCAAATAACAAGTTTACACTAACATATACAGGAGGGCCCCGCTTTACGGCGTTCCGCTTTACGGCGTTCCGCTAATACGGACATTTCAAATTATGACCAAAACTCACTATACGGCTCCCCCCACCTGACTTTCTAATACGGTCACCGTGCCCCACCCTGTTTGTTTACATTCTCCATGAGCTCAGTAAGCACTAAGTCTCTCCATTTTGTCTGGAAACTCCAAAATTTCAAATGTTTTTAAAAGTTATTTCATATTTTATATATACTCTGATAATTATACTTATGTATACCTGTACCTAAATAAACTTACATACATCGAGTCATTTAAATGTCGTATATTACGTTAATATACACATTTTCATTAATCCATCCATGATATTTTTTTCAAAATTATATAATAAACACGATGCATAACATATAAATAAGATAAATACACCCCACAGTAGAATAAATAAACAAATGTGAGATGTGAGCAGACGACTTGCACAAGTGGTGATAATAACAATACTGAGTCTCATTAAATGTCGTATATTACGGTAATATACACATTTTCATTAATCCATCCATGATATTTTTTTCAAAATTATATAATAAACACGATGCATAACATATAAATAAGATAAATACACCCCACAGTAGAATAAATAAACAAATGTGAGATGTGAGCAGACGACTTGCACAAGTGGTGATAATAACAATACTGAGTCTCATTAAATGTCGTATATTACGGTAATATACACATTTTCATTAATCCATCCATGATATTTTTTTTCAAAATTATATAATAAACACGATGCATAACATATAAATAAGATAAATACACCCCACAGTAGAATAAATAAACAAATGTGAGATGTCGTAGCAGACGACTTGCACAAGTGGTGATAATAACAATACTGAGTCTCATTAAATGTCGTATATTACGGTAATATACACATTTTCATTAATCCATCCATGATATTTTTTTCAAAATCATATAATAAACACGATGCATAACATATAAATAAGATAAATACACCCCACAGTAGAATAAATAAACAAATGTGAGATGTCGTAGCAGACGACTTGCACAAGTGGTGATAATAACAATACCGAGTCTCATTAAATGTCGTATATTACGGTAATATACACATTTTCATTAATCCATCCATGATATTTTTTTCAAAATTATATAATAAACACGATACATAACATAAAAAGATGATAAATACACCCCACAATAGAATAAATAAACATAAATATAAGATGTGGGAGCCACATAACTTGTACAAGTGACGCCAAGAATAACATTTTCTCTAATCTAACATAAGAGTAAATGTGTTACTGGGGGTAACTGTAGAAAATTATTCCTTTCGTATGTATGTAAGTAAGTTTATTCAGGTATACACAAATACAGTTACATAGATTATCATACATAACAACATACGTGTAGAGAACCTAGGATAACCCAAAAAAGTCAGTGTGACTTATTTCCATTGCCTTCACTCAGAGCTTCATTTCTTCTCAAAATGATGTTACATGAGAATGGGAGTGTTCTTCTTTATTAATTCTACCGTATCAATGTAGAGACAACCTGTACACAATGTAACTTGTACACAAACCAGACGTGTACATTTCGTTTGTTTACAAAACTTACCTTCCCCTGGTTTGTTTACATAACTGCGCCTGCCCCCTCTCATGTATTCATTCTTTCTCTCTCTCATTTATTCGTTTTATCTCATTTACTTACTCCTGACCCTACATTAAGACTACAAATATTTTAAGGTAAGTAATGAGTGAACTGTATATACATTTTATCGCTCTGGGATGCTTAAATATCATAGAATAGTATGTGTGGGTGGGGTGGCCTGGTGAGGCTATTACAATACATACCACACTTGATTTCTTACAATAAATACTACTTGTCTCACCCTAGATTAAGACTATAAATATTTTAAGGTAAGTAATGAGTGCACTATGTGTGTATTGTACCTTTTTATTGTTTTTTGATGCCTGGTTCTATTGCTAACTTAATATATGTTAGTGTAAACTTGTTATCTAGTGTTTGTATGCATTTATAAGTGGAAAAAAAGGGTGTTCCACTTTACGGCGATTTCCGCTTTACGGCGGTAGCCTGGAACCTAACCCGCCGTATAAGTGGGGCCCTACTGTATTAAGTAAGCAATAGAACTAGGCATTAAAAAGTAAAATACACACACAGTACACTCATTATTTACCCCAAAATATTCAGTCTTAATGTAGGGCAAAAGGTGAGTAGTATTTACTGTAAGTAGTTAGGTGTGGTAGCCCTCCTGGCCACCCCCACCCACACATATACTACGATGATGCTTAAAGCTCCAGTGATAACATGCATATACAGTACACATATTACTTAACTTAAAATATTTGTAGTCTTAATGTAGGGTGAAAAGTATTTATTTGTAGATAGTGGTGTGGTAGGTAGTGTACTATAGGGAAGCCAGCCTGGCCACCCCACCCACTATGTAAACAAACAGACGATGCATATGGTTATGGTTCATAAACATTCATACAAAGATCTTACTTTGTGTACAAGTTGTCTCCACAGTGGTACAGTAGAATAAATAAAGACCAACACTTCCATTCTCATGTAATTTTTAGAAGGAATGATGCTGACAAATTATTACAAATTATTATTATCATAATAAAAAAGAAACTCTAAACCCACAAGGGTCATGAATTGCTATATAGAGTGAAGGCATAAGAAAGGAATATTATCTACAGTTATCCCTCAGTGTTTGACTAGAGAAAATGTAATTCTTCCGTAAACAAATCTCGTGTTCGTCAAATTTTTATTCTGGGTGTATGCATAATCTTTATATGATATGTAATGTGTTTCTTGTATAATTTTGAAGAAAACATCATAAATGGATTAATGAAAATTGTTTACATTAACGTAAAATAAGACATTTAATGTGCCCAAGAGAGATTATTATTACGTAGTATTTCTTTGGTAACAAAAAAGGCACAATACCGTGACTGGAACGATACACAAATAACCCGCACATAAGAGAGAAGCCTACGGCGACGTTTCGGTCCGACTTGGACCATTGACAAAGTCAGTGTGACTTCGTCAATGGTCCAAGTCGGACCGAAACGTCGTCGTAAGCTTCTCTTTTATGTGCGGGTTATTTGTGTATTTCTTTGGTGTCGTGAGTAGAGTGATTTTAATGTGTACCTGCATGCCAGCACATTGTGTAAGTATATTTAGGTACAGGTATACATAAGCATAATTATCAGAGAGAATGGATCAAAGTAGAATGACATGGAAAGCATATAAATCTATAGGGTAAGGAAGGAGGGGTAGGGGTCATCCTCAAAAGGGGTTGGAGAGGGGGTAAAGGAGGTTTTGTGGGCAAGGGGCTTGGACTTCCAGCAAGCGTGCATGAGCGTGTTAGATAGGAGTGAATGGAGACGAATGGTAATTGGGACCTGACGATCTGTTGGAGTGTGAGCAGGGTAATATTTAGTGAAGGGATTCAGGGAAACCGGTTATTTTCATATAGTCGGACTTGAGTCCTGGAAATGGGAAGTACAATGCCTGCACTTTAAAGGAGGGGTTTGGGATATTTGCAGTTTGGAGGGATATGTTGTGTATCTTTGTGTGTGCTTCTAAACTGTTGTATTCTGAGCACCTCTGCAAAAACAGTGATAATGTGCGAGTGTGGTGAAAGTGTTGAATGATGATGAAAGTATTTTCTTTTTGGGGATTTTCTTTCTTTTTTTTTGGGTCACCCTGCCTCAGTGGGAGACAGCCGACTTGTTGAAAAAAAAAAAATAAAATGCAGAATAACTTGAAATTTTGGAAAATTCCATACATAATAGATGTGCTCATGGAGAATGTAAACAAACTGGGTGGGGCGTGCCGTATTTGAAAGACTGCTTGCCGTATAGCAAATTTTGGTCATAATTTGAAATTGCCATATTAATGGAACACCGTAAGGCGAAACGCCGTAAAGCAGGGCCCCACTGTACTCCATTATATCTGGAATGGTTTCTAGTCGAGACTTCTTAGGATGCATGCTATATATCAAGTTCTTGTTTAATTCTGGTATTTGACTATTTCAGTGATAAAATAGGTGCTTTATACTAGAAGTGAAGGTTGGTATAAAGTTAACACATATAATACATACTTAGATTTATGCTTCATTGTTATTGGATATGATGATATACTTGTTTGTGATAGATATTTGATCTCTACTAGCTACTTCTGATATTTTTTAGTTGTACCTTTTTTAAGTAAGATTCATTTGACATTATTAATAATAGAATTTTTATTTCAGGTCTCGGTCTATTTCTGGTATGGTTTCCGAAGTTTGAATGGTAAGTTATTAGTAAGGTGTACATAAAAGGTTTATTAAAACTAAACTGTTCACTTCATTTTGACATTTGCATTTTTCACATTTTTAAAATAGCCTAATAGTAACTGGCAACACTAAGGGAAATTTCAGCCATCCTAGTCAACCTTGCCTTTCCCTCCTTTGTAGCAATCTGGTTCATACCACTGCTGCTGATAAGTAGCAGTTATGTGCAGTTGACTGCAAAGGTTGTTTGAGTCTTAAGTGAGGTTTGCAGTCTGTCCTCAGCCTATAATTGATATCTGGTATCTTCATAATCTTGTAATTTCTGGAGTTTCATTGAAGCCACCATTTTGATCAGTCTTATGCTTTGTTGAAAGGTCCAGGCATATGAAGACAGGTCAGTGTTTCTTGCTAGTAGGGTTCCTCCGTTTAGTAAATAGAGGAAGCAGTGAGACTGACCTGCCTCTTGCTGAGGATCTGTGATGCATGATAGGGTTACAATTTACTGTAAACATGGACCTCTCCTTGCACAGCCCCTCTTCAAGGGGGGCTCCTTGGCATGGTGAAGAGGCTCTTGGTCTGAGGAATTAGACCTGTCGGTCTTCTTTCTCAGACCGAACCTAATTATCCCCCAATCTCCCCTCCCCTTTTTCCTTTCCTCCTCCTCCTCCCCACCTCTCCCTTTTGCCCTTCCTCTTTTTGGCCTTTGGGATTTCTCCCACAGGCGCGCTAGTTCCTAGGTAGGGGAAAGGATACCGGGGTCCATCCCATTCCGTTGAGGTTCTTGGCGGTGGCGTAGTTTGCCGTGGAATCTAGATCACCTGGGGATGTCCCGATCCCTCTCCGGTACCCCGGAGTAGCTTTGGGTGTCTTTCGGGCGACGGGTGTATCTCTGGAGGCCACCTTTCGGATTCCGGGGGTGGTGGCTGAAGGAGGTATGCTTTGTGGCGGATATCCGGCCACCCTCTCTTTTGTCCACCGAGGTAGCTCGGCAGATGTGAGGTTGCTATCCCGGATTGCTGGTTTACTGGCATGAAGGGTAGGGTATAGCACGGGTTCCATGCTGCATCTGCGCTACTAGCGGTGCTGTGGTCCTCTTGGGCGTGGAGGGAGATTTCCGGCCCTTTCATTCCTCCTGGGAACTATTCCTCCCCGCTCCCCCCTTTTTTTATTTTTTTATTTTTTTTTCTTAAAAACAAAAAGCAAAGGAGTAACCTAACCATGGAGAACCCAATCCATGAACCCACTACCCCTGGGCCCCTTCTTGATACCACACCCCATTCTGACCCTGCCTTGTTTTTGGACACTTCTGATGCCCCTGTACCTCTTGCTGGTGCTGTTTCCTCACCCGCTTCAGGTACCGGGGCTTCGACTGACTCGATTTGTCTGAACTCCGCTCTCCTTTGCCTATGCTTCCGGCTTCTCCCTCTCGGGTACGGCAATTTTTGAATCGCCCACCCATTTCACGCCGGACCAGCTCCGGTCCTACTCCTAAACGCCAACGTCCTCCTGATGATGCTCCTTCGTTACCTTCCCATTCTACTCGGAAAAGACCGACACGTCGTGCACTCCCTCTCCACGCTCAGTTTCGGACCACACAATGGACTAAATTCTTTACTTTAAGACAGACTTCTTCTTTTGCCTACCTTTCTGACCATAGTATTGGCAAAGCGTTCCTGCGTCATGTTGGTAGAGATATTTCATTTCATGCTCTCAAGAGCGATACGTGCATCGTCACTGTCCAGAATGCTACCCAAGCTCATGATCTTTCTCTCCTTTCGCATATAGATACTACTATCACTATTGAAAAACATCTTTCTCTCAATTCTTGTAGTGGTACTGTCATTCTGCCCCATACCATAGTCCAACAGAATTTCCAGTCATATGGCAATGACATTCTTGAACAGCTGGAACTCCAGTATCTCCCAATCCTCAAAGTAGACACTTATGTCCTTCCTGCCCGTGGGCGGAGACGTTACCCTTGCAATGTAGCTCGTTTAACTTTGACAGCCAAGAACTCCCGTCCTCTATATGTCGCGGGACATCGGTTACAAGTTCGAAAGGTGATACCTACACCGCAACAGTGTAGAAATTGCTAGCCTTTTGGTCACCCAGCGAAATATTGCAGAGCTATGGCCGAATGCCCAGTCTGTGGTGCCGACGACCATTCTAATACATCTTGCATTATTATTATTATTATAATCAAGGGGAAGCGCTAAACCCAGAGGATTATACAGCGCCTGGGGGGGGTGTGGAAGGCATTCAGGCTTAATTCAGGGAACTGGAGCACAGATCCAATTCCCTAAATCAAGAGCCCCTCACCTCAAGGAACCTTCCTTGAGGGGTATACATCTTGCAGTCAACCTCCATCTTGCCTTAATTGTAATGAAGCTCACCCTTCGTACTCCCGCCGTTGCCAGGTCTACTTAAATGAACATGAAATCCGTTGCCTCCAAGAGGCAGAAGGTCTCCCTTATGCTATGGCAGTTACTCTATCTCCGCCTCCAAGGGAGACTACCCTGTGTTTCTTATTCTCGTGTTTCAAAACATCCCCCCCCCCCCCCCCCCGCTTCTGGGGTCCCATCTTCTGCAGCCTCCTCTGTTGTTACCCCTCCCATAGCCACTCCGGCATCTAATCCTTTTGCTGTCCTTGGCTCTGACGTCCCGACTACAACTCAAGTCTGTTCTCACATCTTCGCGTCCTTCCTCACAAGCCCCAGTATCGACAAGACCTCGTACGACACCTAATACCAATCGCCCCTCTACTTCTCAGAAGTCCAAAAAATCCACATTGCTCAAATCTTCTTTGCCCCTTCCTTCCCTTCTTCCACCTCCACACTTTACCTTTCCAGTCTCAGTGCCTAGTTCTTCCCCTCTCTCTGGCTCTATTACAAGTGTGGAGATTCACCCTCCTCCTCCTCGTACTATGCCTTCCACCCCCGTTCCCTCCCAGGTTTCTGCCTCTTCTGCCCCCCCCCCCCCCACACACACTTTCATCTCCAGTCCCTTACACTCTTTCCTCCCCCTCTACTTTGGTACAGTCTATTACTGTCCCAATCTTTACTCACCCTCCCACTTCTATCTCCAATATGGTCTCCCATACATCTTTGAATTCAGAAACACTTGAAGCCATTTCAGAATATATTGCAGAGACTAAACCTTCAATGGACACTGATTCACTTCCTGTTCCTTCTCTTCCCTCTCCTCCATCTTCGCAACGCTCCGTTCCTTCGCTGCTTGAACGTCTTCCAATGCCACCACACGTTGACTTTTCTAACCCCTCTAGTCCGTAGGTGCCTTTCCCTATGGATTCCTGGTATTTTCTTCATCGCCAGTCATGGCCTATTTACAGTGGAATATCCGCGGCCTCAGGGGTGATCGGGGTGAGCTTCAGATGTTGCTTTCCAGGTTTTCCCCTGTTGGTGCTTGCTTACAAGAACCAAAATTACACTAGGCTGTTTTCCAACCTATCTCGGGCTATAATTTATTGTATTCCTCGGATCCTTTCTTAGATGGGACCTTTAATGAAAGTGCCCTTCTTCTACGCAATGATATTCCGTACTGTCAACTTCTACCGCAGCTTCTCATTCTATACCCCAAACCTCAGGCAGGCATTCTCAGAAGTGCGTGCCTTGGTGGTCTCCTGCTTGTGCTCGTGCAGTACGTTTGAAACGCGCTGCATGGGGCAGGTACCGGTACAATAGAACCGCTGAGAGACTTCTTGATTTTAAACAGAAGCGTGCGATCGCTCGCCGTGTCATCCGTGAAGCTAAACGCACTTGTTGGCGAGACTGTTTCCACCATCACCTCTGCTTCTTCTATAAGTGCAGTCTGGAAAAAAGTGAGGAAATTGAGTGGTAAATACTCTCCTGACCCGGCTCCTGTTCTACGGGTCGCTGGTGTTGATGTAGCAAACCCTCTTGACGTTGCCATTGAACTTGGCACACATCTGGTCCGTATTTCCCGAGGGCTCCATCTATGCCCCTCATTTCTTTCCTCAAAGTCTGCCAGAGAGTTAGTACCCTTGGACTTTTCTTCTCTCAGAGAAGAACAGTATAATGTGCCTTTTACACTTCAAGAACTGGAGGCAACGCTCTCAGCTTGCTGATCATCGGCAGCTGGGCCTGACGACATTCATATTCGTATGTTACAACATTTACATCGGTCAGCCCTTGTAGTCCTCTTACACCTCTTCAATCTTATTTGGGCACAAGGAGTTCTTCCCCAGCTGTGGAAATCTGCCATTGTTCACCCTTTCCGCAAACCGGGTACTACAGGACATGATGCCTCCCACTATCGCCCCATCGCTCTTACTAGTGCAATTTGCAAAGTGATGGAATGTCTCGTAAATCGACGTTTAATGTGGTATTTAGAGACACGCAACAGTCTCTCCAACAGTCTCTCCGCTAGTCAATATGGCTTTCATAAGGGCTGTTCTACCATAGACCCCTTACTACGCTTGGATACGTATGTTCGTAATGCCTTTGCGAATAATCACTCGGTTATTGCCATATTTTTTGACCTTGAGAAGGCATATGACACAACTTGGAGGTATAATATTTTGGCCCAGGCCCACTCCTTAGGCCTCCGAGGCAATCTACCATCCTTCCTTAAGAACTTTTTAACTGACAGGCATTTCCGTGTTCGAGTCAATAATGTTCTTTCCCCGGACTTCGTCCAAGCTGAAGGTGTCCCTCAGGGATGTGTTCTGAGCACAACACTTTTTCTCCTTGCTATAAATGATTTGGCCTCTGTTCTTCCACCCAATATTTGGTCATCACTCTTATGTTGATGACTTCGCTATTGCTTGTGCAGGCGCTGACTGTCATCTCATTGCAGTTTCTCTCCAGCATGCGGTCGACCGTGTTTCCACTTGGGCCACCACGCATGGGTTTAAATTTTCAAGTACCAAAACTCGCCAAATTACTTTCACTAGACGCTCTGTCATCTCCGATCATCCTTTGTATCTCTATGGCTCCCGTATCCCCGAACGTGATAGTCAGGTTTCTAGGCCTTCTCTTTGACTGTAGGTTATCCTGGAAACCTCGCATTACCTCTCTGAAGGCAACTTGTCACAGCCGGCTAAACCTTCTTAAAACCCTTGCTCATCTTTCCTGGGGGGCTGATCGTCGAACTCTGCTTCGCCTACATTCAGCCCTCGTTTTATCAAAACTCGATTATGGTGACCAGATTTATTCAGCAGCCTCTCCTGCTACTCTCTCTAGCCTTAACCCTATCCATCACCAAGGATTACATTTGTGCCTTGGTGCTTTTCGCACTTCCCCTGTTGAGAGCCTCTAGAGTCTATACAGAAGCGAATGTTCCATCCTTGTCTGATCGCCGTGATGCCCATTGCCTTTGCTACTATGTACGCTCTCACAATCTCCACAATCCTTCCATTTACAGAATGGTCACCAATATTAGTAGACATTTTTTATTCGTCCGCCGCCCCTGTTTGCTCCGTCCCTTTTCTCTTCGCCCACATTCACTCTTGTCTTCCCTTCAGTTACCATCTTTATA
>NC_091304.1:10711679-10826679 GCF_038502225.1 Cherax quadricarinatus | reverse complement strand
ATATATATATATATATATATATATATATATATATATATATATATATATATATATATATATATATATATATATATATATATATATATATATATATATATATATATATATATATATATATATATATATATATATATATATATATATATATATATATATATATAGTTACACGTAGGTTGGTGCGTGTATGCGAGTGGTGGTAATTCTAAGCAAACACTTAATAAAAACAGACAGCATTAATGATTAAGTGAGTAGATACGGAAAACATTTACAAAAGTCACTGGATGTACATGCAGACACATAAGAACATAAGAAAGGAGGAACACTGCAGGAGGCCTGCTGGCCCATACTGATATATCAGTTACAATCACGTTATACTGTTAATTAAATGTTTCACAAACTGGTGTGGTTGCTGACCACAATTCTGCTAGGCTCATCACCTAGCCAAACTTGACTGCGTTTTCTTAATGATTCCTGTTAATTTAGTAATGTTATGTTTTTTACTTAGGATAATCTGAGCTTGATTAAGTTGGGTTAGGTTAAGTTACATCAGTCTGTAAAAAAGTATACTTCAAAGAATTTGGAGTGGCACTTTGAGAATAAGTCTTGGGCTCCCCATATGGTTTGCAAAACCTAGGTAGAATACTTACCACAGTGGAAAAATAAGGGAAAAAAATAAACTTCGGTGTGCTTATGGTGTGGATAGTCTAAAAAATTAAGTATATCAACTAGATAGTCGAACGTTACCAGGAAACGTTCTAATCTGAACTGTTATCATTAAGTGTAACACAGTATTTTCAATGTCAATTGGCACTGTGTTGTGTATCCCTGGACTGTCACAGCACTACACTATTGTCACGCTGTTCCAGTGTTATCACATTTCTTGCTGTAACCTTAAGTTTCTTCTGTGTCAAGTGACTTCCTACTTGACTGCCCCTCTAGGGAGGTTCCTTGACGCTGGTGAGGGGCTCTTGATCTAGGGAATTGGATCTGTGCTCCAGTTCTCTAAATTAAGCCTGAATACCTTCCATCCCCTTCCCCCCCACAGGCGCTGTATATTATTATTATTATAATCAAGGGAGAAGCGCTAAACCCGGTGGATTATACAGCGCCTGGGGGGGGGGGATGTGGAAGGCATTCAGGCTTAATTCGGGGAACTGGAGCAGATTCAATTCCCTAAATCAAGAGCCCCTCACCAACATCAAGGAACCTTCCTTGAGGGGCAGGCGCTGTATAATCCTACGGGTTTAGCGCTTCCCCATTATAATAATCCTACCTAATTGACTGCTTCTTGAGTCGATACTTCCTGACTCAGTCGTTGCTGAATCTTTACCTGATTATCCCAGGTTGGTCGTTTCCCCAGCTTGTACTCGAGTCAAGAATGATCACACATCCTCTGTCCACAGATTATTCACAGAAGCACAAGCTTAAAAAGATCCAGCGCCAGACTAGGAGCTGCGATGCAGCCTTCACCAGAAAACGTTCAGAAACAAAGTGGCAGCGACACAAAATGGCAGCCAGAAACCGTAAAATTTGCTCGTCAAATCTTTCCATGCGCTACTTTTGAAGCTACAGAATTTATGAATCGTACCTGATATTATTAAATATGTACAACAAGTCTTGGTAAGTTCGTTTTAACTTTTCTTGCTCCGCCCCACGACAAATTAGACCAATTTCTTTTTATGCCAAAATAATCGCCATCCAATTTCAACAAGAAAGTTTGTTGTAAGTCCATTCACAAATGATTTATTATTCAGGTCAGTACAAGAACCGTCCTTGATGTATGGATAAGAATTTTTATTTTATGTATATAAAAAAAATGCACTGAACTATATGGTCTAAACACGATGGAAATTAATTTGAAATTTAAAATGTCAAGAATATGCAAACTTTAGTATACCAGAATAGCAAACTCATTATATTGTAAACAAATATAAATTTGAAAGTAATTTTGGAGTATTGCGGATATTGATTTCAAAATAAGACCAGTAAAATCGGCTCTTAACAAGAAAAACTGACTTCAACAATTTTACTGCTCAAGTTTCGATTTTTGAGCATTTTCAGAATACCAGCTAAAATCCACTACTGTCAAACTGAAAATCTGATGACTATTGTGGAAAATTGCATTTATCTGAATGTATCATTATGTACATAACAGTAAATGAACAAAGATAATTATTATTTATCAGTTAGACAAGTAGGAATTTGGGACACCTAGGTCGCAAAAAATGTTCCCCTTCGATACCTACAACTGTCATATCCACAAGTTGCTCTAGACCTATTAATTACAAATGAAATATACATCACCAGGAATGCTGGTAAATATATAAATTTGTGGACTGTATATTAAATTAAAAAATGATTATATATAAACACATTTACATAACAGAAGGAAAATATCTTAATATCACTCACCAATTTGACTGGAGATTAATGTCATGTGCAGGACTCCCCCTTTTGCCTACATCTATGAAATATTTACTGGCCAGAATTTAAACATAGCTTATCTGAGGTTCCTGGAGTTGTCCTGTCCTGTCGCCTGATACTCAAGTTATGCAGGAATGCACATCCAACAATTTCGGCTCCTATTTGAGAGGTGTCAGCCCAATTTTACCTCTAGAGCACGAAAATTCTTCCCAATATTCACTAACAGTTGATACTGTCTCGTTCAAACATGGCGAGTGACCCTTGCGCAGCCGCAGAGCCTCCCTGTCGGCTCCATTCTCTTCTCCCTTCAAGGAAGGTTCCTTGATGTTGGTGAGGGGCTCTTGATTTAGGGAATTGGATCTGTGCTCCAGTTCCCCGAATTAAGCCTGAATACCTTCCACATCCCCCCCCCCTAGGCGCTGTATAATCCTCCGGGTTTAGCGCTTCCCCCTTGATTATAATAATAATAATAATCCATTCTCTTTTAAAAATACACTTTTAATAAGGTTTATTTACACAGCTTAATATTGGGAATTTATTTACCACAATTATTGTTTGGTTGTTAATATATTAAAACACTTTTTCTGGCATCATGCTCAACCACATGCATTTCTTCCGTATCCTACAACAGCATACCAGTGAACTATGCTTGCCACAGAGTCGCACCCACCGGTGACTGCAACATCCACTGCAACATCAACTGCAACATCCACAGCAACATCCACTGCAACATCCACTGCAACATCCACTGCAACATCCACTGCAACATCCACTGCAACATCCACTGCAACATCCACAGCAACATCCACTGCAACATCCACAGCAACATCAACTGCAACATCCACTGCAACATCCACTGCAACATCCACTACAACATCCGCTGCAACATCCACTGCAACATCCACTGCAACATCCACTGCAACATCCACTGCAACATCCACTGCAACATCCACTGCAACATCCACTGCAACATCCACAGCAACATTCACTGCAACATCAACTCCAACATCCACTGCAACATCCACTGCAACATCCACTGCAACATCAACTGCAACATCCACTGCAACATCCACTGCAACATCCACAGCAACATCCACTGCAACATCAACTGCAACATCCACTGCAACATCCACTGCAACATCCACAGCAACATTCACTGCAACATCAACTCCAACATCCACTGCAACATCCACTGCAACATCAACTGCAACATCCACTGCAACATCCACTGCAACATCCACAGCAACATCCACTGCAACATCAACTGCAACATCCACTGCAACATCTACAGCAACATCCACTGCAACATCCACAGCAACATCCACAGCAACATCCACAATCATCTCAGGAAGTTAAAGAAACCCCAGTTTGTCATTAAGGAATCAGGCCTATATACCAGACAATATTTGAAGTCTGCTCTTATCGGTACCACCATCACCTCCGCATGAAACACAGCTTCGTAATTTCGAAAATAATAGCCAAATACATCTTACCTAGACAGAAGAAAACTGCCATCACCTGAACTCCGCCCACAGCCCATGAACGACCTGACTCCAGCCACTGTATATACTCTTTATACTGGAATAATGTTCTTGATTGGGGTTATTAAGAAGGCATGTAACCTCTTCACCACCACTCAAGAAATATTTTAATCCTCAAATTTAGGGAATAACTAAGCTGTCAGTGTTGATACACCGAGAGACGTACACCTGTGTACACATCCTTGAGCATTGGATGGATGGTTGGCTAATATGACTTAAAGCATATTGGCTACACTAAGGTCATTAATGGTGTATGTAACCTCTTCATCACCAGCATAGAATACTTCAATTCCTAAATTGGGTATTAAAGTAAACTATGAGTGTACATACACTGATAAACATACACCTCTTGGTGTATATATCCTTGCACACCTCTGCTTGACATTCATCTTGGAATGTTGACAAAAAACTTGGGCACTGAGTGACGTACTCTCTGTACATTTATTTAAGCCATAATTCTTGTGTTTAAGTTCTTTTGATTTGTCTCCTGATTTGTGGACATTTAAAGTTAGTTTTTAATTCCATTAAAAAAATCGCTTCATTTCTTATTGCATGTTAGTTCAATAAAATTGAATCATCTACATACAAAATCTAAAATAAGCCTGATTTATCTTCAACCATTTGTTTATCTACATGTTTTGACATTTAAGTTAAAACTCTGAATGCTTAGCTTATACTGTTTTATTAATGAACTTTTTTCTTAATAATAATAATATTGACAATAATAATAATAATAATTTAATAATAATAATAATAATAATAATAATAATAATAATAATAATAATAATAATAATAATAATAATTAATAATAATAATAATAATAATAATAATAATAATAATAATAATAAACTAAGACTACTAATAATGAAAATATTAAAATAATATTTAAAAAATATATAACAGTGAACATTTGGGATTTACCTGGTATAAATTATACACGAGGAACTTTGAGAAACCTTCGTTCCAGTACTTTTCTGTCACCAGAAGCTTAATCAGCCCGGCAGTGAATATAATGACACCACAAATAGGCACAAATGCAGCTAAAACTGCACTAACAGATACAGTCTAAGTGTACGTTGTTCAGTGAGGTCACCTTGAACCCAGTGAGTGGAGGCAGACATTTGTCACACTGAGAGTAGGATTACATGAGTTGACCATCCTTTGAAGATAATAACCCTTGAGAGATTAGCACTCCAAGGCAAGATGAGAGTAAGCTGGGTATATAAAAGTCTAGTGGTGATGAGAGCAGGAGGTCAGGTGCCCGGACGGGCGGTTCCGTGACTGTCGTGGTGTTGAATCCCTGGATAAAACTGTTAACTAATTTGCTGACTAGGCTGATTTCTCATTTGAATTTGCGCACTTCCTGATAACCTTTAAACCTAGACTAAGTGCTGCTGACTCTGTATTGGATAGAACGCGGGCTGATTGTTAATTATACTTGGTCTTCCTGTTGTAGAAGGGGAACACAACGGATTACTCACACAGCTAGGCAAGATTTCTCACCTGGAATATGTATTGTCCAGCCAGTTTGTGAAGTAGCTAATAACATCGCCAACATACTCGCCATGAGCAACATGGCTACCATGACTTCCATAACAGTTACAGACCTGGTCAAGAAGAAAACCGTCAGGCTTGCCAAATCTAAAGAGTATACGTAATCTCCATGTGGAGAATGTGAGTGCTATGTGGGAGAAACCTCTAGAGGTTTGAAGCATCGTGTAGCACTATTATACATGCAGACGGAAGGACAAGAACAATGCCTGCGTCATCCATGGTAATTCCCACAATCGCCTCATAAAATGTAATGAGGCCAGACATACCATCAGTGACGAGAATTAACTCAGTGATGTTTGGAAAATGTGATGACTGCAGTCACCAACACTCTCCCAGAGTAATGGCAGCTTCATTATTTGGGTAGTTTCGGCTAGATTAAATTGACCTTACCAAGATACTGCGAGCAGATGAATAGTGGCGCCCCATTCCCTCTGCACCAGACCTAACCATCTCGTAACCACCGTACATTCCATGCTTATCCTCATCTCTGTATTGCATTCAAGAAACTCTACATATATCCTGCACTTGGGAGAGGACACTTATGAAGGCGTTTGGGTCTTGGATCACTGTCACTGACCAGGTCTTCCCGACCTGCCTTCTGGTGTTATCTGCTTTTTCTCGCTTTGTCGTGACTTGACAATGGTCCAGGGCCATTGTCAAACCACAACAAAGACCAAGGCGTCATCATAAGATTCCTTCCCTCAGTGCGGGTTATTTGTTAATTACCCCAGTAATGGTACTGTGACTTTTATTCTTCTTAATGATGCTACCCAAAGGAAAAAGTCTCTTCTATAAATATTCTATTATTACACGTATCTTATTTCACGTGTTCCTCTATACTTATACATCTCATGAAGATGACGTCCCATTGCTTTCAAATTCACACCAAACAAGGGCACCGTCCTCTCCCATCCTAGTACCTGCTGGGATGAGGTAAATGGACGCAATAACAAACTAATGGGACATTTATTAGCTTGATAAAGCTCGTGGCAAGTGAAACGTAACCGTAATAAATGTCTCATTAGTTGCTCTTGTGTCCATTTATCTAACATATTGACGGCCATTTTTACCTATAGCTATTCATCTGGTCGCTGTTTCCAGATTCCTCTAATTTCACAACCCCTCAAGGAAGGTTCCTTGATGTTGGTGAGGGGCTCTTGATTTAGGGAATTGGATCTGTGCTCCAGTTCCCCGAATTAAGCCTGAATGCCTTCCACATCCCCCCCCCCAGGCGCTGTATAATCCTCCGGGTTTAGCGCTTCCCCCTTGATTATAATAATAATAATCTAATTTCACATAAAGACTAGGCCTTACATGGTATATACACCGGAATGTTTGTGTGTAACCTTTCAGTTTATATATACCGAGAGTTTATTTTTTAATATCTGTTTTCGAGATTATACATTCTTGGTGTTAGTGTACAATTGATGTGGGTTTTAACGCATGTGCAATCGATAGACTTTTAATCTAACAAATTACCTTGAGTTATCATGTGTACAGCTAGTGTCACGAGAGAGTTTTTTCTGTTATAATTAGAGCAAAAACTAAATGTAGGCAGAGTTAAAAAGAGGGATTTATAATTATGTGTGAGGATTATAAACCGGTTGATTAGAACTAAATCCTGCTGTAGGAATAGTTCTCTCCAGGGAGGTGCCTTAATGTTGATAAAGGATTTGTTAAGTTCCCTAAGCGAAACGTTATTTAAAATAGAGACTTGTTCTGAATTACTAGACTGGCCTACTAGACTGGAGAATACACTAGACCTCATCTTCACTAACAATGATGATCTGATAAGAAATGTCACCATATCAAAAACAATATACTCAGATCACAACATAATTGAGGTTCAGACATGTATGCGTGGAGCCCCAGACCGACATAATGAGACTAGCCACGAGGGAGCATTCTCCAAATTCAACTTCAATAACAAAAACATAAAGTGGGACCAAGTAAACCAAGTCCTAACCGATATAAGCTAGGAAGATATACTAAGCAACACAGACCCCAACTTATGCCTAGAACAGATTAACTCGGTGGCACTCGATGTATGCACAAGGCTTATTCCTCTAAGAAAAAGGAGGAGTAGATGTAAAATAGAAAGAGACAGGCGCTCCCTTTACAGGCGACGGAAAAGAATAACAGAGCGGCTAAAAGAGGTCAATATATATGAAATGCATAGGGAGACACTGGTCAGAGAAATAGCAAGCATCGAACTTAAGCTAAAAGAATCCTTTAGGAGTCAGGAATCGCGGGAAGAACTAAAAGCCATAAATGAAATCGAAAGAAACCCAAAGTATTTCTTCTCCTATGCCAAATCAAAATCGAGAACAACGTCCAGTATTGGGCCCCTACTTAAACAAGATGGGTCCTACACAGATGAAAGCAAGGAAATGAGTGAGCTACTCAAGTCCCAATATGACTCAGTTTTTAGCAAGCCGCTAACCAGACTGAGAGTCGAAGATCAAAATTAATTTTTTATGAGAGAGCCACAAAATTTGACTAACACAAGCCTATCCGATGTTATCCTGACGCCAAATGACTTCGAACAGGCGATAAATGACATGCCCATGCACTCTGCCCCAGGGCCAGACTCATGGAACTCTGTGTTCATCAAGAACTGCAAGAAGCCCCTATCACGAGCCTTTTCCATCCTATGGAGAGGGAGCATGGACACGGGGGTCGTCCCACAGTTACTAAAAACAACAGACATAGCCCCACTCCACAAAGGGGGCAGTAAAGCAACAGCAAAGAACTACAGACCAATAGCACTAACATCCCATATCATAAAAATCTTTGAAAGGGTCCTAAGAAGCAAGATCACCACCCATCTAGAAACCCATCAGTTACACAACCCAGGGCAACATGGGTTTAGAACAGGTCGCTCCTGTCTGTCTCAACTATTGGATCACTACGACAAGGTCCTAAATGCACTAGAAGACAAAAAGAATGCAGATGTAATATATACAGACTGCAAAAGCCTTCGACAAGTGTGACCATGGCGTAATAGCGCACAAAATGCGTGCTAAAGGAATAACAGGAAAAGTCGGTCGATGGATCTATAATTTCCTCACTAACAGAACACAGAGAGTAGTCGTCAACAGAGTAAAGTCCGAGGCAGCTACGGTGAAAAGCTCTGTTCCACAAGGCACAGTACTCGCTCCCATCTTGTTCCTCATCCTCATATCAGACATAGACAAGGATGTCAGCCACAACACCGTGTCTTCCTTTGCAGATGACACCCGAATCTGCATGACAGTGTCTTCCATTGCAGACACTGCAAGGCTCCAGGCGGACATCAACCAAATCTTTCAGTGGGCTGCAGAAAACAATATGAAGTTCAACGATGAGAAATTTCAATTACTCAGATATGGTAAACATGAGGAAATTAAATCTTCATCAGAGTACAAAACAAATTCTGGCCACAAAATAGAGCGAAACACCAACGTCAAAGACCTGGGAGTGATCATGTCGGAGGATCTCACCTTCAAGGACCATAACATTGTATCAATCGCATCTTCTAGAAAAATGACAGGATGGATAATGAGAACCTTCAAAACTAGGGAGGCCAAGCCCATGATGACACTCTTCAGGTCACTTGTTCTATCTAGGCTGGAATATTGCTGCACACTAACAGCACCTTTCAAGGCAGGTGAAATTGCCGACCTAGAAAATGTACAGAGAACTTTCACGGCGCGCATAACGGAGATAAAACACCTCAATTACTGGGAGCGCTTGAGGTTCCTAAACCTGTACTCCCTGGAACGCAGGCGGGGGAGATACATGATTATATACACCTGGAAAATCCTAGAGGGACTAGTACCGAACTTGCACACGAAAATCACTCACTACGAAAGCAAAAGACTTGGCAGACGATGCACCATCCCCCCAATGAAAAGCAGGGGTGTCACTAGCACGTTAAGAGACCATACAATAAGTGTCAGGGGCCCGAGACTGTTCAACTGCCTCCCAGCACACATAAGGGGGATTACCAACAGACCCCTGGCAGTCTTCAAGCTGGCACTGGACAAGCACCTAAAGTCAGTTCCGGATCAGCCGGGCTGTGGCTCGTACGTTGGTTTGCGTGCAGCCAGCAGCAACAGCCTGGTTGATCAGGCTCTGATCCACCAGGAGGCCTGGTCACAGACCGGGCCGAGGGGGCGTTGACCCCCGGAACTCTCTCCAGGCCCAGGCTCTAATCTTGCTGGACTGAGTTTCCTCGCCCCGCAGAGATAACGTCATGGCACTGAATCACATTGTTCCCCCCCCCCTCACGTTTGTTTTAGTGGCAACCACCTCGAGGCTGATATGAGGCACGTCATAAACCCTGGGTAAAGACAGCCAGGAGGGAAGAGCTTCCTACCCCACTGCTCTTCATGGCCCTTCAATCTGCCTGCACCCCAACCTGGCGAGATATGGTCATTGACCAGTTCCTCATAAACCAGCTGTTGCAACACAATGGATCATGTAAATTGATGTCAGTCTTTTTTCCTTTATAAAAAATAACGACCTTAGGGAGTGCACAGTGTACTCCCACTCCCTAACACTCTGATTGTTAATGTGAAACTATAAGAAAATACCCCAAGTAGGGTACATAGTCTCCAAGTGAAGGCAATTCTGAAGTCTCAACTCTCACTATACCGTGCAGATAATACCCTAATACCGTGCAGATAATACCCTAATACCGTGCAGATAATACCCTAATACCGTGCAGATAATACTCTAACATCGGTCATCTGCTAAAAGAAATGCTAGATTTGCAATGATGTATCAACTCCATATACACACAGCAATATTAGATGGATCATTGCTTAACACTGCAATAATAACTTCCACCATAAAGTAACTGTTGAACCCTGATGCTTCGTGTCTCCAAGATGCGTGCAACATCACTGTTGAACCCTGATGCTGCGTTTCTCCAAGATGCGTGCAACATCACTGTTGAACCCTGATGCTGCGTTTCTCCAAGATGCGTGCAACATCACTGTTGAACCCTGATGCTGCGTTTCTCCAAGATGCGTGCAACATCACTGTTGAACCCTGATGCTGCGTTTCTCCAAGATGCGTGCAACATCTCCGCCCCTCAAATCTACCAACTCCAGCATTATATTCATCAAGGAGCCATTTCTCCATCAACTTCTCATGACATGTCAGAAATGTCAGCGCAATGCTGGTAAGATTTATATAAAAACACTCACTTCAACATATATTTATGTGCTGTAGCTCACACATTTACCTATTACAGATGTTCCATTTTGTGTTAATTCAGAGCTCATCTTTCTTGGAGATTATATATATATATATATATATATATATATATATATATATATATATATATATATATATATATATATATATATATATATATATATATATATATATATATATATATTACATATATATATATATATATATATATATATATATATATATATATATATATATATATATATATATATATATATATATATATATATATATATATATATATATATTGCCGAATATGTAAAACTGGTCAATTAGCAAGAACTCACTTAAAATTAAGTTCTTTCTAAAATTTTCTCTTATACGTTTAAAGATATATTTTTTTCATTAATGTTAATGTAAAATTTTATAATTTTGCACCAAAAGTATCTTAGAAAACTTACCTAACCTTATTATTACAAGAATAATTTATTTTAGCCTAACCCAACTAAATATATTTTAGATTTGTTTACAATAATTTAATACTAAACATGTGGAAATTTGCATTTATCTGAATGTAACTCATTATGTACATAACAGTAAATGATAACAAAGATAAATATTATTTATCAGTTACATAGACAAGTAGGAATTTGGGACACCTAGGTCGCAAAAATGTCCCCCTTCGATACCTACCACTGTCATATCCACAAGTTGCTCTAGACCTATTAATAACAAATGAAATATACATCACCAGGAATTCTGGTAAATATATAAATTTGTGGACTGTATATTAAAATTAATAAATGATTATATATATACACATTTACATAACAGAAGGAGAATATATCTTAATATCACTCACCAACTTGACTGGAGATTAACGTGTATCATACTCAGAAAATCTCACTGTCTATCCATGAAAATAACACTGGCCAGAGTTGCAAACATAAACTTATCTGAGGTTCCTGGAGCTGTCTTGTCCAGTCGCCTGATATCTCAAGTTATGCAGGAATGCACATCCAACAATTTCGGTTCCTATTTGAGAGGTGTCAGTCCAATTTTAACCTCTAGAGTACGAAAATTCTTCCAATTATTCACTAACGTTTGTTTTGTCTCAATTCAAAAATGGCGAGTCTCGTCTGCGCAGGCGCAGCTTCCCATTTTTTATAACATAAGTTTTATTAAATACAGTATGGCCATCTATTTACATATAACTACTGTATTTCTGGAAAATATATACAGTATTTTCCACAAAACAAACACAATTAAATATATTTTTTTCGTTAGGTTCAGGTTCAGAATGGTTTTGGCAAAATTATTGCATACACAAATTTTCACTTGTCTTATATGGCAAGATGAGCGTTGATATTTAAGCCAAGATCGCAAGTTCTGCCTATTCGGCACGACATATATATATATATATATATATATATATATATATATATATATATATATATATATATATATATATATATATATATATATATATATATATATATATATATATATATATATATATATATATATATATATTTCTCCTGTGCAGTCGACAGCCTTGAAATCTAACACCACACCATCCAATTTGTAAAATTTCGAGTATTTTGTAAACAAATCGCCATAGTACGTAGAAATTTTCCACGTCTCAATGAACTCATACACAGACTGTGTAGATTGTGGTTGAGTGCGTGTGGTGTTGCTCGCTAAGTCAGGCTGGTTAAGCAATATTAAGTTGATCTTTGCAAGCCTAGGGTTACGTACCTCTTATTCACCCTTAGCGGATGTAGCCAATGTTCGGTGTTGTGCGGTACAGCCGCTGCTGGATAACATTAGTTTGAGCACTAAAATACGTGTACACTTCAGTACACGTATTGGGAGGTCTATCATACATAAATATTCCATTAGCATATATAAATTAAGTAGATATTTGAGATTTGAAATGTTTGTCTTGTCTTGGAGAGTGAGTGTGGCAGCGCGAGGCTTCAACACCAGCTCTTTTCTGAACTGAAATATACGTAAATTCAGAATTATGCAGATAAACGGTATAAAATACCGACACGATGGTAAAGCAAACACAAATGCAGAATAATGCGATCCTTTACTGACTACATTTCGCCCACACCGTGGGCTTTATCAACTCACAAAAAGATCTACCTGGGTGAAGAGTACATTAGTATATATAGGGCGGAGTCAAGTGGAGAAAGCTGGATAGGTTGGATTTGAGACGGACCCCATGGTACGGACGGGTGTGTGTATGTTGTTATGTAGGATAACGATGAAGTTTTTTGGCGAGGGGTTTAACTATGTTATAGAAGCCGTTGTTCTGGTTGAAATCATTAGATATACAGATAAGTGATGATTCCAGGATTCTACTGTACTGAGTTCTTCTTTGGCGATAAGTCTTGCGTTTTTGTAGTTGATTAAATGGTTGTGCAAATTTCGGTTTTGAACAAAGGCGTTTCTTAAATCGTCCATTCTGCCTGCGTATTGGTATTCTGAAATACGTGTTTGGAGGTCTCTGGATGTTTCGTCCACATTTAATTGGTTGTAGTCGTTTTAAGGGATTATATATAACCTTGCAAAGGATTGAAGCTTGTCCTGTCTATTACTGATGTCCTTGAGGATGGTGAATGTGGAGGTAGATACTCGGAATGAGATACTGGAAAAGATGTTGGAAACATGTTTGACAACGGATTTGGTGGGGAGGACTATGTATCTCCTATCGGCAGTACAGTATCTTCTATGGGTGAATTAATTAATAGATGTTATATGCCCGGCATCTGCAGTCTTCAATGAAGTGACGAGGATAGTGAAGTTTAGAAAATACTTGTTCAATGAGAGAGCATTCTTCTTCAAGGAACTCACTGCTACAGATTCGGAGTGCACGAAGGAAAAAGCCAATAATTACACCACGGGTGGTTTGAGTGTCGTGGTGAGAGAAGTGGAGAAGATGATGTTGGTTGGTAGGTTTTCGATAGGCTTTAAAACGAAGTTCTTGGTCAGCTTTGCAGAGAAAAACATCAAAGAAAGGAAGAGTGTTGTTGACTTCTAGTGTGAACTGGACTGGTTAAGCTTGTGCTGGAGAGCTTGAACGTGAAGCATATGGAAGTTATGATGAAAATGTCGTCAACATAACGGAGCCAGGTGACCAAAGAGGGAAATATAGAGAAAAATCGCTCGGCTTCTATATGTTCCATGTTTAGGTTCGCCAGTGTGTCACTAAGTATGGAACCTCTGGGTAATCCAAAAGTCTGCTGAAAAAGATGATTTTCGACTGAGAAACATTCAACAGGGTCGATGAAATCTCGGGCTGGAATAAGAAAATCAAGGGAGTCGTCAACTTTCCTGCGTAGGAGACCAATAGCTAGTGTAGTAGGTACCTTGGTGAAAAGCGATGTTAGGTCTAGGTTAGAGAGTTTCTGGTTCTTGATATTAATGTTGCGAATACGATTGAGGAGATCACCCGAGTGTTTAAGATGTGCTCAACTGATTGTGCCCAAGAGATCAGAAAGGTGTTCAGCAAGAATCCATGAGAGTTGGTGGGGAAAACTGCCTATTCCAGAGGAGATGGGCTTCAGTGGAATTCCTGGCTTGTGAGTTTTTGGCAGGCCGTACATTCTGGCAGGTCTGGGTTAGTGGGAATAGTGAGCAGAAGTTTCTTCCCTTTATCAGAGTCCCTCAGTAGGAGGCGAGTCTTGCGAAGAAATGTTTTGCTAAGGTTGTCCACTTGGGTTGTTGTGAGAGGTTTGTAGGTATCTGGATCATTAAGTAGAGTAAGCATTTTGTTCCTGTTGTCGTCAGTGTGCAAGATTATCAGCGGTGATGAACTATACAATTTATCATTAAATCGAAATATAAGGAAAGATAGAAAGTGTTTATTCGCCTGGAGGTAAGAGGAGTGTCTAGGAGACTTGATTAGTGATTTTTAAGGAATTTTGAGCGCAACGACAGAACAGTTGTTCTGGGGAGAAAACAGTGGTAAATACTGTTGTGGAGAAAATGTTAGCAAAGTTTCGGGAAACGACGGTGGAGGATTTTAATTGAATTATGCTTAAAAGTTTAGCAATACACAGATCATGTTTACGAGGAAAATATAAACAAGCGTGTAAGTCATTATTATAGATTTTGCTGAAAATAAGGTTTTGGAGAGAAAGAAATAGTGGAGAACAAATGGACTTGTCAGTACACATTTTAGAATCGAGATGTTCAATGAAGAAGTGGAGGTATTGGAGAAATGGAGTTGTAGACAACAAAACAGGCGGGTTGAAAAGGGGGGTAAGAAGCAGGGATAGAATTAAGAATTTTGATGCTCAGGACAGGTTGGGATATAGTTTTGAAGTGATTGGTCTACCTATATAATGTATCTATTAGAGAAGAGAAGTGGGAAGATATTTTTAAAAGATTGCCAGAGATCATACACGCTTCCTTTGAATAAGTAGAAAGGGGACCAGATAAATTATAATGATATAAGGTAATAATACCAGGTAAAGTGTATGGTAGAAACGTTACTGGAAGAGTTATTGGGAGGACAAATGAAGAGGAACAAGGTGAATTTAAGAGAAGTGGATGTGTAGATCAAATATCTTAAATCATACAAGTGAACCGTACCTAGATGAGAAAAGAGAGATGTTTCTTTAGCATTTATACCTGCTGAATGTGTCATACAAGAGTATAAATTACTCTACACTGACAGCCAACAGGAAACAGGGTGGAATTGCTATGTACTTAAGGGTATATGTAAACTGTTGCCTCAGAAAAGCTGTAAAGGCGGAAGTGACAGACACTGAATCCGTTTACAGACCCGTAAACCTAGATAGTAACCAATGAAAACTTCTATGGGACGAAATTCCTAAGGCATCTATATGAAATTAAATTTTTCTGGGAGAATTTAACTTAAGCCAAATTGATTGGAACAATTTTTATCAGGAAATATAAAGTCTACCAAATTTCTAGAAATAACTCATGATTACTTTTTCAAAGTTTTTGTAGGAACCAACTAAAGGAAATTACCTGCTAGCAAACAGGACTCTCTGATAAATAATTTTAAGGTCAAAGTCCCCATTTTTTACGCTGTAGATTATATGGGTCTAAGTGATTATCATAAGGGAGACGGATGGATGGTGGTGATAGCTGAGAATTTGACTTTTCCGAAAACATTGTACTAACTGCCCAAGCCGCATATATTCTTAATAAAGAAATTAATCCCAATATAAATGACCCAAAATGAACGAACTATAGACTAAAACAAATTTGAGGAGAAAAAAAAAAAGTGGCATTTATAGGCGAATCAAAAGAGGAGGTCACCTTTTTGACCTATATATTCAATTTAAGAGAAAATTAAAAAAATAAGAAAAGCCAAAACAGAATATGAAATTAAAATTGTGAAGGAATCAAAGACCAACCTAAAGGTTCTTTCGGGTATATAATCATAAACTTAGGGGAAAAGACAAGCCCATTTAAATGTAACTCAGGTCAGCTTACTCTTAGACATATAAATATGTGCACTATTTTTAACACTTATTTCCTTATTGTTTTTATACAAAAGGTTACAAATGAAATCCTGGAGATCAATAATTATACAGTTCATGACAAGAATTAATTATAGAAAATCAAAGTCACTAGTTACGTAGTCCTGAGACAATTTGGTAGATGGAATCGCCTTATTTAGATTACACTGCTCACCTCTGGTCTCCGTATTATAGAATGTACATAAATGCGCTAACAATATACAGAAAGGAATGACAACATTGAACGCATGTATTAGAAACCTTTCCTACGAAAACAGCCTGAAGACACTTAATTCCACATTCACTGGAAGGACGTAGAAGTATGAGGTGTACAAATGAAAATAACGGAATATGAGGGATATAAATATTGTGCGAAGATAGCGTTCGTAGGACTGGGTTTAAGTTGGACAAATTTAGATTTAGAAAGGATGAAAGGAAGTACCGGTTTGGCAGTAGAGTTGTAGATGAGTGGAAGAAACTCCCAGGTAGCGTCACTGAGGCAAGAACTTTTGGTAGCTTTATATATTGGTTAGATAGGTATAAGAGTGGATGTGTTGGGCGTGATTTAAACCTATAGACACAGTGCAGTGTTCGTCCATATTGGGGGAGGAAAGGGGGAAGAATGCTACTAGGGGAGTTTTTTTTTTTTTAAATATGACTTCTGACGATGATAGACTGTTGAATAGCAAGTGGAGTGTGACATTTGCAGTAAGCTGTCTGCCTTGTTGTACTCCACCACCTGCTGCTGCTGTGGCTGCTGCTGCTGTGGCTGTTGCTGCTGTGGCTGCTGCTGCTGTGGCTGCTGCTGCTGTGGCTGCTACTGCTATGGCTGCTGCTGCTGTGGCTGCTGCTACTGTGGCTGCTGCTACTGTGGCTGCTGCTGTTGTGGCTGCTGCTGCTGTGGCTGCTGCTGCTGCTGTTGCTGCTGATGATGCTGCTGCTGCTGTGGCTGCTGCTGTTGTGGCTGCTGCTGCTGTGGCTGCTGCTGCTGCTGTTGGTGCTGATGTTGCTGCTGCTGCTGTGGCTGCTGCTGCTGTGGCTGCTGCTACTGTGATTGCTGCTGCTGTGGCTGCTGCTACTGTGGCTGCTACTGCTGTGGCTGCTGCTGTTGTGGCTGCTGCTACTGTGGCTGCTGCTGCTGTGGCTGCTGCTGCTGTGGCTGCTGCTGCTGTGGCTGCTGCTGCTGTGGCTGCTGCTGCTGTGGCTGCTGCTGCTGTGGCTGCTACTGCTGTGGCTGCTGCTGCTGTGGCTGCTACTGCTGTGGCTGCTGCTGCTGTGGCTGCTACTGCTGTGGCTGCTGCTGCTGTGGCTGCTGCTGCTGTGGCTGCTGCTACTGTGGCTGCTGCTGTTGTGGCTGCTGCTGCTGTTGCTGCTGCTGCTGCTGTTGGTGCTGATGTTGCTGCTGCTGCTGTGGCTGCTGCTGCTGTGGCTGCTGCTACTGTGACTGCTGCTGCTGTGGCTGCTGCTACTGTGGCTGCTACTGCTGTGGCTGCTGCTGCTGTGGCTACTGCTACTGTGGCTGCTGCTGCTGTGGCTGCTGCTGATGTGGCTGCTGCTGCTGTGGCTGCTGCTACTGTGGCTGCTGCTGTTGTGGCTGCTGCTGCTGTGGCTGCTGCTGCTGTGGCTACTGCTACTGTGGCTACTGCTACTGTTGCTGCTGCTGCTGTGGCTGCTGCTGCTGTGGCTGCTGCTGCTGTGGCTGCTGCTACTGTGGCTGCTGCTGTTGTGGCTGCTGCTGCTGTGGCTGCTGCTGCTGCTGCTGCTGCTGCTGCTGCTGATGTTACTGCTGTTGCTGCTGCTGCTGCTGCTGCTGTGGCTGCTGCTGCTGCTGCTGCTGCTGCTGCTGATGTTACTGCTGTTGCTGCTGCTGCTGTGGCTGCTGCTGCTGTAACTCGATCAATGAGCCTCCAGTGACAGAAAATATTTTCATTTTAATCCTTTGTCGTGATTTATTTAAGATATTTATGCTGCTATTGCATTTATGACTTAGTTAGATTCAACTACAAGGCTTAATTAAATAATAAAATTTACAGATAAATAATAGAGGTTATTACTAGCCACCTCCACGGTCGTTTTGTCAGTATACAATTCAACTGCATTAAGTCATAATACCTTAAATCTATATACCTAAATGAAATCTAAATAATTTCGTAAGCACAATTTATGAATGGTCGAAAAGTTTGAAAAATGGGGAGTATTTGGCTCACCAACAAGGGATTGTTTACGATCTATGTGACAGGCAATCATGTGCATGTAGCTAGTTGGTGGGATGGGTGGAGCACAATAGGAAAATAATTAACAAGCCTCGTGAAGGACTATGTTGATGACGCAGTACTCCTGTTCTGCTTCATTTTAAGTTCTCGTCACAATGTTCACTTGTATATCATCAGTTGTGTTTTCCCCTTTTCTCTACAGATTGACTGACTGAAGGGTCAGTGTGAGTAGCTTCTGTAGGTCAGGGTTGAACCCGATGCCCAACTCAATATTTCTGTAGTCAACTCGCAGATTTTGCTCGTTGTTGCCAGTCGCTATTTATATTGTAAGTTGTAATTATGCGCACTGTGTGTGGGCGTCCCTGTGTTTACAACTTTGCACACTGCTGCGTGGCTGCCTGGTGATTCATTGTTATACGATATGAAAAATCTACCATCACGTTTTATGGTGCCATTTTTTCCAAGTGGACCGGTAAGCCAGGAAAATGCCTCGGTTAAATAGGCAAAAGCTCCTCTGAGTCATCATATGACTTTCAACCATGTCAAGAGAAGTTTTCAAATTTATCCTGACAAGTAAAATACCACCACCAACCTGTTTACAAAAGCATCAGTTTGGTAAACGAACGAGAGTGACGTCTGCCAAAGAGGGAGAGGTTTGTTGATTAGTCTCACACGCGAACAATTCTTGTTCTAAAAATTGCTTCTTGAGTCTGCACTGAAGGGCAAACCAAGGTGAGAATACTGTCTTACTACACAAGCAGTGTTTGTAGGATTAAATAAGTATATAATGGCAGGGAATGGAGGAATAGTACGTGAAAAATAACAATTAAGACAATTTTGCTGTAGAGTAACTCATTAATGCTTAACAAATGGGAAACATGAAAGCCAATCATTTATAAGATCATATCACATATGCCTCTTCAAGGAGTGATCAGAGGTGTTAGTGAAGACTAGTAATCCACAACGGCAGAGCATATTAAAGGATGCTCACAGCGTTTATTTAAGACAGTGTGGTAATACCACAATAACAGAGCCTCTTAAAGGATATTCACAGCCGTCAGTGAGGAAAGCGTATATACAGAGTGGTATACGCTGACACAGCACATTATTATTATTATAATCAAAAAGAAGCGCTAAGCCACAAGGGCTATACAGCTGACACAGCACAGAATGGAATTTCTAGCAAACCGTTAGTCACTTCACTATTACAATTATTGTTGCCAAATCAGTGCAGCCAAATATAAAAATTACTCCTATTAAAAATTACTCCTGTATGTGTCCATATATGAAGAAGAGCATATAATTCCTCAGTTTCTGAAAAAAACCATTGTAATAGCATTAGAAGGCTTATGAATCAAGGTTAGTTGTTGGGTCAAGTGCACTGAGGGGATAAATAGTTTTTCTCTGAAATGAATAAAGAATTCCCAGAGAGCAGCAGTTACCGCAGGTGTGAGAGACGACTCTGTGTTAAGTAGAATAACCCGGACGGCAACTTGAGATGTTCGAGTGGTCCTTGAAAGGTTGAATGAGATGTACAGCTGATGTAAACGGGAAGTGAAGTATCCTTCATATCTGAAGAATATTTCCATCTTTTTGAAAGCATTCTTGGCAGTTGTAAAAATGTGGTTTACAAGGTATTTATTGGCAAGACAAACTGAGAGATATGAAGGCTTGTAGTATCCACTTGATCTGGCGAAGGCCATGAATTGTGGAGACAAGCACCTAATAGCTAACAGTTGCAGCTGCTGTTGACTACCAGTAGGATCATTGGCTTTACTACAATCCTATATGTGTCATTATATCAGGACTGCTCTTGCTCTTATGGCAAAGACCTGAGTTAAACGTCTTCTTTGACGAATAAACAAAGAACAAGATACAGTAATCAGTGATAACTTGTATCCCCGAGCGTTCTCCAAAATTTCTCTCCATTACTGATCCACCAACCACTTTCCCTCTCCACACTTCACACTTGTCCTCTGAAACTGTCGTCAACCAATACTACATAGAAGTGTTCTGACAGAATTATAAGTAACCTCAAGATATGTTTTGAAATCACACTTGTTTGGCGCCATACATTTAAAGATTTTTTTCCTATGAAGGTACACATGTGGCCAGAACAAACCATTGGAACTGAGATTGTGTCTTTCCTATAAGAAAAAAAGGTGTCAAGACAGTACTTTACATAATTATTTTTTTTACTGGGATTTGGTGGTTTACAATCACTCTGTATTCTACCAGAAATTTTGTTACGACTACCTCAAACACTGAGTCATCTTACTATGGTATGATTGATGGTTTGATCAACCTTAGTGAGTAACTAATCCCAGAAGCCATTTTTCGGCCTAAATAACGGGGAATATGACTCTCGTCAAAATTTAATGGTAAAGAGACATGGCAGTATCTCATTTCGTTGCTATACTCAGCAGCCTGTAACTCGGGACGGGTCATGGCTATGGATTGGCGTCAAATACTCGTCTTTGTACTGGGACTAATAATGTTGCTATGATTATTGTGGTTATGATATCTGTAATATGATAGCGAATTCGTCACTACAAGAGCAGGATATTCGTGTTGATAGTAGAACATTCGTGAAATGGATGAACATTGGTTATAATGACAGCTAAATTACAATAATATTTGTAACTTTTATGATAAAAGCATTGGATAGCCAAACCATACGACTCAATCTGTTACATCTTTTAACCTCAATTGGTAGCACTAACTCCTTAGTCTAATTCATCAAGTGCTTTTACAAAAACCACAACTACGTTTTATTTTTTTTCAATGTCTCGGTAATTTGGTGTCCCGTAGCTCGGTTGATAGCGCATTCAACTCACACACTGAGTGTCCGTGGTTTGATTCCCGGTACGGGTGAAAACATTGGTCGTGTTTCCTTATGACACCTGCTGTCCCTGATCACCTAGCAGCAGGTACGTACCTAGGTGTTAGCCGGCTAGTGTGGGTCGCATCCTGGGGGACACAATCAAACTGCCCGAAATGCTGTGCATAACCAGGGGGCTGTCTATATAGTATGTCAGTGATGTTAGCTATGGTCTGTACAAGTTGTATCATGTAGAAATAAAAGATTAAACCACTGGTGAACACTTATTTTCAGGCCAATGATATTACACTGATTTTGGGGTAAGTTTGTGGTGCTGATTACGAATATGTCATCGGTTTTGCTTGACTGGCTCCAGTTTTTAATCAATTTGGTATCCCATTGAAAAACCTTAAAAAATGTGAAAAATATATTAATCACGAGGGACTAACTTACAAATTGCATTGAAATTATTTTTTTTATATCATGTAAAAGTCACATCATATAATATATACTAGCACTTCGTTCTATATAATAACATATTAACATAATAAGATAATTCAAATACCCCTAATTACTGTATATGAAAACACTGACTTTCTTCTGTGTTGGTCATCAGCACAGTTTCGTTGAGTGAGCAATTGCAAGAGATCCATATTGGTTACCATTGTGCATTAAGACACAATTCAAGCTTCTAATGGAGCTGTCTATAAACAGTCGCCAACCTCCTGGTCGATATTCAAGTCCCATTGGAAGAAGAATAGGAATGTTATTGCAGTGTACAAGGTCTTCATCTTGGCTGAATTAAGGAAGAACTTCAACGTCTCTTGTCAGATAAGCTGTTATTTTAACATCTTGTTGTAAACTTCTTTTCGTTTAGTCTGGATGCTAAAAGTTCAGATGCTTGCTTTGACAGACTGACGTCACGTATCAGATCATTGAGGTCTTCTGGGAGAACTGCTGGGGCTGTTGATATACTTACTTCTTAATTACGTCTACTGTTATCACCTGTGTTACATCCTAAACTCTGAGTTTCTTCAACATCTGACAATGGAATGTCAAGCAGTGTTGTAAACACTGGTATGGTAACGTCTTCACTGTGTGGCACAGTGATGCTTGCTGACTCCAGATTAGGATATTCCCACTTGACTTTCTTGTATCGATTGAAAACTTTCACATTCACTATACAGAAATAACAGTTGTCGTGTTGGTTTTTAGGTTCTCTCCACACCATAGACACACCCAAGTTTAAACTTTTCCTCTGACTAATTTTCCACTGTCGTCAGGCACTGGACAAGCACCTAAAGTCGGTACCTGACCAAACGGGCTGTGGCTCGTACGTTGGATTGCGTGCAACCAGCAGTAACAGCCTGGTTGATTAGGCTCTGATCCACCAGGAGGCCTGGTCACAGACCGGGCCGCGGGGGCGTTGACCCCCAGAACTCTCTCCAGGTAAACTCTCCAGGTCTCCAGTATTCTACACAGGTTGTGCAGACCATATGGGAGCCCAAGACTTGTCTTGTTCTCGAAGTGCCACTCCAAAATAAGCAAAATAATCTTCCTTTGCAAAACTTGTGATTTGCCACAAATGTGGGAAAATGCATTGTGATTGTTTAAGCAGACTCTTCGTGAAGAACTCATGTTTATATGCAAAAAATAACAAAATGAAGATTGCAATATTGTCACGTGGTCGTTGTTGATACAATTCCTCGAGTTAAATTTTAAATAAGTTAAAAATAAAATTTTAATCTATTAAAACTATGTATATACAGAGTTATGGCTAAGCTTTCTGTTAATTTAAGGTAGGTATGCAATATCTCACAAATTATATATATATATATATATATATATATATATATATATATATATATATATATATATATATATATATATATATATATATATATATAAATATATATATATATATATATAGTGATAGTAAGAAAACATAGGGAGGTACCACTTCTAGAACTTTACTTGGGAGCCTCATCCTCAGAGAAGACAATAAACGTACCTCAGGGAAAACTCAAGGTTCTCCCCGGAGCTGTTTGAATATTTTCTTCTCCAGTCAATCATTCCTCCCTTTCCCTCCATATCTTTCCTCCCATACAAATTAAATTGTCCAGTAGGGCGTCGTATCACAAGGACAAAATACTGTACTTGCTTGACAGTAACTTTAATCCAGGTAACCCAGTGACAAGTAGGATATCGAACTTGAAGGCAGCGAACAATTTTGCAAGGTCATCTTCCATGGGGCATTAGACAAGTTTTGTGATGGTTTTTGCAGGCACAGCATCCTGCACGCTCCTTTAACCTTTAACCTGCTTGACGTCAAACCCACAAGCAAGAGATCATACTTCCGTGACTGCAACACTGATTTAATTTTGTTTATATAAGAATAAACATAAGAACGCTAAACGATCTCAAGCAAAAAAGGCCATAGGCTAGTTTTATGGTTTACATATACGTTTTTTCACTTAATCACTTGCTATGAAGAATTTAGTAGACTAATGGCAATTCATAATGTCACAAAGACTCGTCTTGGATTAAAGTGTTTAGTACTATAGATACATAATACTATAGGTACATATTGAATGGTGTTTATATTTATGTATTCATTGAGTTTACTCGAATCCTTTTCTTAAAAACTACTGTGTTTGTGGTGGGATTTCAAGTGAAATGTAGTCTTAATGTCGACCTCATGCGGTAGATAAGCTTCAAACCTAGTAGCACTGTTGCGTAGGCATTATGAGATTTCCGTCTAACCTCCCTGATTACTGAATCCAGGTTATTCCTACTGTGAGCTAAACGCTCTACTACTGAACTTCGAGTCACTGACAAGATAAATACATATCGCTTACGCTTCAGGACATGAAGCTGCACCTTACCGTAGTAGCCGCGTCTGAGCGGCTTAGCCTGACCAAAAACGAATCACCCCTACTGTTTGTTTAAATTTGTTCACGCTCCTGGCTGATGACCTGAAACAAATTCTGGACGAGGATTACGGGTTGTGAAAAAAATGGATTTTGAACAGTTTTGCTTGCCCTGAGTTACGTCATTGGTGAGGGAACTGGTCGTGACACTTGGAATTTAGTACTGAAAGTTTGATAAAGCGTTGAATAACCCAGGTATCTAGCACTTTGTAAGTGAAACAGAATTTCACCACGAGGGGTTGAGACTACACTTAGAACTGGCATAAGGCGTGTGAAAGTAAGAATGTGCAGAGCATTCCAGTCTATAGTGTGTTACCTTGTATTCCAGGGAAGGAGGTAAGGATGACTGAGCACCTGGAAGAGGCCACCTCCACTTCCCTGGATAGAAATGTAGCCAAAGAATTATTTTATATCTTTATAAATAATTTAGGGGATGAGTACAAAAAAGTGTTTGTTGAGGGGTGTGTGCTTTTGTCGGAGACTGGTTTGTTGGTTGTGTATTTCTGTCAGACTGGTTTATTGGTGGAGGTGTGCGTTTGTCAGACTGTTTTATTTAATAGGTTGAGGTGAGTGTTTTTGTCAGATTGGTTCGTAGGCTTAATTATTCTCGTCCAGCTGCTACGTCGTAGATTAAAAAATAAAAAACTTGTTTTGTGTGACTTTTTCTAAATATGGTTAAGAGTTAGTATCGTAGTTATTTACACACACACACGCACACACAAACTCACTCACACACACATACACACATACGCACACACACACACACACACACAAACATATATATTCACAAACAGGAGAAATGATTTACAAATATTTCCTCTTAGTCCACATCAGGATTCGAACATGCAAACCTGGCATCAGAGTACGCAGTACTTTACCACGCAGCCCAACTCCAGTAAGTATGGGCTCCTAGCCGAAGCTAGACGGTCACTCTCTCATACCCCGCACCACCAGACTTGTACAAGCAAATACGATCACAGGAAGCAAAGGTGCTTCCTGTGATCGTGTTTCCTTAGACCTCCTCTTCTCTGCAACATTGCAACCTCCCGATGTGTTGACTGCAACACGAAAGGCCTAGAGCTATCATTCAACTTCCCCCATGCTTGTGTCGCTTTATAGTTTGGCGTCAGAACTGGACAGCTCAACCTATTTGTTGTCATTATTAATTTCATAAGTTATTATGTTACTTTTGGCATCTCTAAGTTTGCTCCAAGTCAGGAAAAAACTTATTTAAAAACATGATGATAAATTCAACCTAGTGATAGTGCCGATTTTAAATTCCATACACCAAAAATAATTCTTTTATGACTTTTTGAATATTAAAATTGTCAACTGCGTTACAAATCAATGAATAATAATTCTGTAGTCATGTGAAGAACGTTTCTTGTGTGTTGCTATGTAAATCCTCCCTGATGTTGTAACAACCTATTTTGTAACTATACAATACCTATTATGATGTAACTACAACTTTAAAATATATTCTAAGTTGGTTATATGAAACTTTAAAACCGACTCTTAAGTAGGTGACTGATAATCGCTTACTCTGTTGTACAACAATGGAACTGTATTATCATACTGATGACTATCCCGCCTACCATAGTTGAAACTTAGATGTTTGGTGTTAGTTAAGTACACGGGACACCTGCATTTACCTGTTGTAACTGGTGTTATAAGCTACACTACTGAAGATATAAAATGTGAAGGAGTAGACTTTAGGGATCACCTTCTCGGCCAGGCACTCTTGTAGGAAGCTGTCTGTTGTGTAAGCTGAAAGCACCAAGAAAGGTATCCAGATAACGTTTGCATGACATGTCTACTGCAACATAAGATATAAAATACCGTAGGTATAACTCACCAGCATATAGCATGAAGAAGAGAAACTTCAAGGGCATCAAGTCTGAAGACAAAAAGTTGATCTTTATATCTCTCATGAGTTTTTCCCACATCTTGCCGATTGGTGTCTGGGGTCCTAGTTGATAGATTTTTCACACTCCCACACTCACTGTCCGCCTTCCCTCACCTTGTAATTATTTAGGTGTCTTGGGCTTTGCTGCAAGTTAAACATATATATTCACTCGTCACATTTCTCCAAATTTAATTTCGTTTTAATATTTTGTACTGTAAAACTCGCAAAGACACAATGTAGAGGCTCGCGGTTTCTTTAGCACCAGTCCGAATATATTGCCTTTGTCATCGTAATTATTGTTCGTTCCAGATTCAACACTTTGGATGAAGCACCTGAGATTACCGCAATTAACTTAGATGTGTTTGACAGGGGTGGATACGAGTGCGTGGAGAGAGCGTGGAGTGCGTGTGCTTGTGGGGAGAGTTGAGAAAAGTAAGTGGCACCTGGACTAGTTTAAGCTTGTTAAGCTCCGCCTGGCTACCCTCTTGGTGACCCTCGTAGCTAGCCTCACTCCACATTCCTTCGTTCCACACCACAATATTTACCCCTGGCCTTACCTTGCTCTCTCTCATATGATGCTCAAGAATTATATTGCCTTATGACCCACGCTACACTTTCCCATTAATAACAACTTCACGAAATGGCTCTTTAACTTGTTGGTTTATTTAGTAGAGAGCAAGAGATACTTTCCTTATGGTTTAATTCGCTCAGTGCGAATTAAACCATAAGGAACACTCAGCATCTCTTCAGATGGCCAAGAGGAGGCATGGATACTGGACGTAGTAACCAATCCCACGAGGGCTTTCTTAGTGCTGACCAATCAGGCAACAGCTTGCATAGTACCACATTACTAGGCCAGTCACGTGACTTAAGGTTAGGAAGCTCAATATATTATACTACACAAGTGCTATTAGCACATTGTACTAGTAGTACATAGGTACAAGATGATATAGCGTCGCTCACGGTTACTATCGTGTAGCCTCACAGACTCGATTCTGGATTCCAGGACTTGATGGCTGTCCAGTTATGTTTATTTAAGACGTGTACGAAGCCACACGGGTAAACCATAACAGCTATTAAAATTACTTCTCTGTACTTAGGACGTATAATAGAGCACTTATTGTACTGTCATTATTACCTTGTTGGTACACAAATAACTCGCACATAGAAGAGAGAAGCTTACGACGACGTTTCGGCCCGACTTTTACAAAGTAAATGGTCCAAGTTAGACCGAAACATCGTCGTAAGCTTCTCTCTTCTATGTGCGGGTTATCTGTATATCGTTCCAGTCACGATACTGCGCCTTTTTTTTTAATTCTTGTTGGTGCCACTTACGAATTTTTATTAAACTTTTGTGTTAGACGCCCGTTAGTTTTATAAATGTTTATGAATATATATTTATGTTTATTAAAAAAGTACGAAATTTCATACGATCAGTTGAAAAGACAAACCCGATTTTCTTGCTTATTCAAAATGTGACTGGATTCTAGTCATGAATGGCTGCTGGAACTGAAAAAAGGCATCTGGCTGTTTCTGGTCTCGCAGCTAAATCAACCGGATTATCGAAATTAGTGAGCAACGTCTCTGTACGTAGTAATTCACAATTATATATATTACGAACCTGGGCGATTATTCAAGGTTTGTATGACAGGTCAAGTGTCGAGAGATACTCAGCTAGGGAGCTGTTTCTCTTTCCTGATGCTGGTCCAGGGATTTTGATCCGAGGAACTGAAGCTACCCTTTCCCTTGCGTTATATTAACTTAACAAGGACAAGTGTGAAGAACTCAGACAATATTGCTTAGCCTTAGCATCTAATAATGATAATTATTATTATTATTATTATCATTATTATTATTATTATGGGAAGCGCTAAATCTGTAAGGGCCATCAAAGGCTATTGAAATGGGGAACTGGGAGGCAATAAGGTTTCTTAAAAGGAAGTGAAGAGAAGCTTCAATTTCTTGGATCAAGAACCTTCACCGGCGCCAAGGCGCACCTCTCCAGGGACCGGACTTGATGCTGGTGACTGACCATAAAGTTATAAGGTTAATGGAATCATCTTATTTCCTAGGCTGCTGTGGGAGGCTTACATAGGCTGCTGTGGGGGTTTACCTAGGCTGCTGTGGGGAGTTTACCTAAACTGTTGTGGGGAGTTTACCTAGGAAATTGTGGGGAGTTCTCGTAAATTATTGTTTGGAGTTTACCGAGGCTGCTGTGAGGCGCTTACGTAGACTGTTATAGGAAGTTTACATAGGCTGTTGTGGGGAGTTTACCTAAACCGCTGTGGGGATTTCAGGAACGCTATTGTGGGGAGGTTACCTAGGCTGCTGTGGGGAAGTTACCTAGACAGCTGTGAGGAGGTTACCTAGGCAGCTGTGGGGAGGTTACCTAGGCTGCTATGGGGAGGTTACCTAGGTAGCCGTAGGTACCTTAACGAATATTCTGACTTATTTGTAGTCAAGGTTATGATCAAAATCTTACAAGAGTGAATCACCAGCTAAGCAAACTGTGTTTGGTAGTGCACTCACACTCACACACACACACACTCACACACACACACACTCACACACACACACACACACACACACATAGTTGTTACAGTTACTTTTTGCTGATGACACTTTGCTTTTGGGAGATTCTGAAGTGAAGTTACAGAGAATAGTGGACTAATTTGGGAGGGTGTGTAGAGGAATGAAGTTAAAAGTGAACATAGGAATGAGCAAGCTGATGAGGATAACAAACGAGTTATTTAATGAAAGACTGGATATCGAATTGGAGGGAGGGAGAAAGAGGAAGTGAATGTGTTCAGATATTTGGGAGTTTACGTGTCGGCAGATTGGTCTATGAAAAACTAGTTGAACCATAGAATTGATGAAGGAAAAAAAGGTGAGTGGTGCATTGAGGCATCTGTGAATACAAAGAACGTTATCCATGGAGGCAAAGAGAAGTGCATGAGAGTATAGTGGTAACAACAATCTTATATGGGTGTGAAGCATGGGTTTTGAATGTTGCAGCAAGAAGGCGGCTGGAGGTAGTGGAGATGTCGTGTCTGAGGGCAATGTGTGGTGTAAATATTATGCAGAGAATTTCTAGGTTGGAGATTAGCAGGAGTTGCGGAGTTACTAAAATTATTATCAAGAGTGCTGAAGAGGGGTTGAGATGGATTGGACATGGAGCAAAATTGGATGACTTGGAGGGTGTATAAATCTGTAGTGGAGGGAAGGTGGAGTAGGAGTCTCCCTAGGAATGGGTAGAGGGAAGGGGTAAAGTAGGTTTTGTGTGTAAGGGGCTTAGACATCCAGCAGGCGTGTGTGAGCGTGTTTTATAGGAATGAATGGTTTTTGGGACTTGACGAGCTCTTGGAGTGTGGACAAGGTAACAGTTTGTGAAGGGATTCAGGGAAACCGATTAGTCGGACCTGAGTCCTGGAGGTAGGAAGCACAGTGCCTGCACTCTGAAGGTGGGCTGGGGATATTTGCAATTTAGGAAGAGCACCTCTGTAAAGACAGTGATGGAGTGAATGATGGTGAGTGTTTATATTTTCGGATCACACTAGTTTGATATTATATAATATATATAAATATATATATATATATATATATATATATATATATATATATATATATATATATATATATATATACATATATATATATATATATATATATATATATATATATATATATATATATATATATATATATATATATATATATATATGGCGCTCCTCTTGGGCACAATGCAATCGATCTGATCCTAGAAAAAAAATCTCAGACCTCCGGACGATGGAAGGCAGGATGAAAGACACTGATACACATGATGCCATCTACCTACTCACCAGGTGCCTGTCAATCCCAAAACTTACCTACTTTCTGAGATGCTCCCCAGCCTTCAGCAGTCCAAAACTCAAGGAATATGACTCTCTCCTTAAGACCATGCTAGAGAGTGTATTGAATCTTTTCCTGGAAGATGGACAGTGGTTGCAAGCCTCACTTCCGGTCAGGCTTGGAGGGCTAGGAGTATGCAGATCCTCCAAGATTGCTTTACCAGCTTTCCTATCCTCTTCCATAGCATCAAACGAGTTAATAAGACAAATTCTTCCCAAAAACCTCAGTGACTCAGCAGGAATACAGGACCCTGACTATGCCAGTGCCATCTTGCTGCTCCAGCACTGGCTCACAGTCAAGCTGGGATGGCCCAATCGCTGAAAAGGTGCTTCCTCCAAAGGGTGAATTCCTCCAAACAGTTCCCATATCGGCAATGGGAACACGCCTTGACCCTAAGACCCTCCGTATTGCAGTGGCTCTGTGCCTTGCTGCCCCAATTCACACGGAATATACGTGTATCTGCGGCGAAGCGCAAGCCGACCAATATGGTCTACATGGTCTCAACTGTTCCAAAACCAAGGGCTGGCATGCAAGACACAATGATGTCAATGACATCATAAAGAGAACCCTTACTACAGCTGGATGCCCAGCCGAGAGGGAGCCCCGATCACTAGTAGCCAACAATACCCACAACCCAGAAAACCGCCCAGACGGGATCACCATTTATCCTTGGAAGAATGGCAAGCTCTTAGCATGGGACTATACCTGTGTGTCCACACTGGCTGACACGTATATCCGTCACAGTGTGGGGCGACAGGGAGGAGCTGCCGACCACAGGGAGGAGCACAGGATCAGCAAGTACAGGGACATAAGCCAACAGTATCAATTTGTCCCAGTGGGATCAGAGACCTTGGGATCATGGGGAAAAATGCCACACGTTTCCTTAAAGAACTGGGCTCCAGATTCATCGACACCACCAGGGACCCAAGGGCAGCCACTTTCATGTTCCAGCTCCTCAGCGTGGCCATCAAGAGGGGAAATGCTTGCTGCATACTTGGCTCGCGTCCGGCTTCGGAGGAGCTGGAGGAAATTCATAATCTTTAATATATTGTACCATTGTATTCATGGTTGTGTTTCCTGTAAATGTATTCTGTCTATTAATAAATTTTCTCATAGAATATAAAATATAGGGGGTGGTAGGAGAAGAAAATATTCAAACAGCTTCGGGGAGAACCTTGAGTTTTCCCTGAGGTTGAGGTACGTTTATTGTCTTCTCTGAGGATGAGGCTCCCCAGTAAAGTTATAGAGGTGGTACCTCCCTGTATATATATATGTATATATATGTATATATATATATATATATATATATATATATATATATATATATATATATATATATATATATATATATATATACATATATATATATATATATATATATATATATATATATATATATATATATATATATATATATATATATATATATATTTATATAATTGGGTGTGTAATTTCAGTAGTGCTAGGCATCCACATTCATTTGCTGACCGGACGAGTACACAAACCTGCAAGTATCACGCCAAGACAATTCTCCTTTTTTCACCAATGCACTCGTGGGAAAGGTCAAGATTTGCTTGGTGACAGCCACAGACATTAAAATTCCATGTTGAATGTTTCGAGCATTAACTGCAGCTATAAGCTATAAGCAGCTATAAGCTATAAGCAGCTATAAGCTATAAGCAGCTATAAGTTCTCACATCTGAGTTTCTCAGCTGAGTAGCTGTTTGAACAGATTACGGTAATCTGGTGTATACATATCGAAGACATGTATACACCAGATTCCCAAGGCATGTATACGACAAATATGTAACACTAAAACGTTAAAAAAGTTATAGATATTTGCTAAAACGTTTTGTTGAGGTTGTCGAAAATTTGATAATTTTCCTGTGATTTGTGTATAATAATTGTTGGGGATAATAGTGTTTATTATCATCAGTTTTGAATGATGATGAAAATTTTTCTTTTTCGGGCCGCCCAGCCTAGGTGGGAGACGGCGGCTTTGTTAATAAATAAAAAAAATAGTGTTTATGAAGACGGTGTGTCATGTTGATGTGTCTTCTAACAGGTGATAATTTACCCTATAATTTCCTTATTAATTGTAATCAGTTAATTAAGTAAAATGTAATTATTGTAATTATTGGAAAAGTTAATATTAGGATAAGGAAAATGTATTACACACCTGGAAGTATCAGTAAATTTAAATAAATGGGTGTATAAGATAAACGTTTTACAAGGGACAGAAGATGGCATAAAGTTACGAACGGACCGGGAGTTTGTGAATATTTTATCGAGTGTAATCTTGGCCGATAGAAACAGCGGCGGAATTTCTTCACTACACGGGTCCGAATATATAATGAAACTTAGCTATAATGATGATATATGGAAAACAGGAGGTGGTAGCTGAATGTGACGCCATATTGCCTGTCACATATATCATCTAATAATTAATGTATGCCTCCGGTGTGTATTGAACTCCTTACAACAGATAAGATAGGTAGATACTGGCCAATATTCATGTTGCCTTCTGTTAGGAGTCCTTAGGATATATCACCAAGATAAGTCATATGCTCTTCACCTGATAAAATAAAATATTTAATAATTTATAATCGTGTTGGAAAAATAGATCAAACAAAATGATTAAATTCGTGAACTCACATAACTTTTTATAATTATACAGTCAACTTAATTATTCTGGCATTAATTTTCATAATAAATATACAGGAACCATGTGTTCTTAATCCAGAGTCCCGGAGCTAGTTGGGGAGCTGAGACGGTGAGCATTGAGTAAGGGACATTCTTTACAATCCCAGTGTCCCTAAAGTCCAACAATTCTTTAAGATACATCAACATCAGTAAGTTATAATGTGTTTTTGTGTTCAGAATTTTTCCCCAGTTATGTGGGTGGAAAGTTAATTCAAGATTGTATTCTTGTGAAAAAATCCCCCTACATTACTTCTAATACAAGGTATGAGAGATTTTAAAGTGCATAGAGGAACAGATAATTCCGGTGACTCACGAAATCGTAATGACACAACTGCAAACAAACCATACCATGGGTGGGATAGAACCCGCGATCAGAGAGTCATGTTGTCGGCATTGAGGGGACTTGAGCTAGAGTTCGTCACGGCCACGCTAGCTGGAGATTCGTCTGTAAAAACTTGCATTTGTGGTCAGAGTGATGCCTATACTAACCTTCCTATGGTGTAGAAATATACCTAGTTGGACGAATCTTATTGTGGCTAGCTGGTCCAGTGGCTAACGCGACGGTCTGGAGTTTTGAGACTCTCTGATCGCGGGTTTTATTCCCGCCTGTGGTATGGTTTGATAATTCCGGTGTAGGAGGCATCAGATCAGTGACGTGTGTCGGAAGGCTCACCTGAGCGAGGTGTTTGTCTGGGTAGCAACAAGTTGGACAGCAGTGCATTTGACATGCTAAGACTATCAGATTTATGGACCCGGTGGCCTGGTGGCTAAAGCTCCCGCTTCACACACGGAGGGCCCGGGTTCGATTCCCGGCGGGTGGAAACATTTCGACACGTTTCCTTACACCTGTTGTCCTGTTCACCTAGCAGCAAATAGGTACCTGGGTGTTAGTCGACTGGTGTGGGTCGCATCCTGGGGGACAAGATTAAGGACCCCAATGGAAATAAGTTAGACAGTCCTCGATGACGCACTGACTTTCTTGGGTTATCCTGGGTGGCTAACCCTCCGGGGTTAAAAATCCGAACGAAATCTTATCTTAACAGTGCTAGAACGACGATTACTGATGATTCAAGGCAGCGCTTCTTCTGCTGATCCGTCTCCTTGATTACGAGTATGGTTTCCCCCCAACTGATCAGACAACCAAGTACGCTTTGGTGAATTGTACATGCGTCGTCCATAAAGTCCTTGCTGCTGGAGTACTTATTCTCTCCAACTTGCCGTCTCTCAAGCATATATTTTGTCGCACACACCACACGGTATGACGTAGATTGCTAAATAAACACTTTTTACAAAGCTAGACGACATTTAATAATATACACGGGGAGCTCCTTGTTATGCAGAGTATTTTGAGCAAGCTTAAAAGTTTACTATCCTAAGAATAATAGAAAAAAATACAAAAACCCTACACATGTATGTATACGACATTAAAGATAGACGTAGACTAAAATTACAATTAATATAACTAACATACATGACAGATTAAAAAAATGAGTTATATTATAACCAAATTAATTATTTTCCCACGTACAATTTTTCCTGTTACATTACGTGGTGTTCATGTGAAGAAAACAACTGGTTCGGTTGGGTAAAATTGCTGCATTTTTTCCAGAAACTTCATATATTAAGTTATTCCAAATTTTGGGATCAGTAATTTGCAAAGAATTTCTGCAGATATTCAATCAATTCCTATAAAATTGAAAGAGACAAATATGTACCAAAACAGAAACAACTGCCTCTTTGATGTTACAATTTTCTAAGAATTACCTGAGTTCAACGTAATCATTACAATGTTTTGGACATGTGAGTTGAACAGAGATATGAATGTTTTGTTTTTATATTTATTAGATTTAAATACTGTCATAGTGTGTTGCCTGTTGGTAAAGTTTGTGTTCTGAGAACTGCGCTTTGTTGAGCTATAATTATTGTGAGGCGAGATGACGAAGTTGTTTCCTTGGCACATATTACATATGTGCAGTACGGAAGTTGAAGAGAAATTAAAGTGTAAGAAGTGCGGGTTGTGGAACCTAACAGCGAAGTTTGGAGAATGGCCGACCCTGACGTCTTGGAGTCTTGCTGTGTGTTGGATATGGAGATTAAATTTCTCTCGTCTTCTGTTACCTGGAGGAGGAGGAGGTGTTCCGAGGAACATCGCCCCCGGTCCATGACCAGGCCTGAGGATTTTCCCTCTTTTTTTTTCTGTTTGAATGGACTTGGTTTGCTCCCAAAAGACATGTAAAATGAATTTTTTTTCAATACTGTGAGTGAGTTTGTTGGAAATCATTTAAGTGTACCCCTTTGTAATTTCCTTATTCTCTGCTGTCTGATGTTTATTGGCTGGTTGGCGTAGGTACACTATTGATATAGATGAGGAACAAAGGAAGGCCTAGAATGCTACCTTGAAGGGGACACCGAGGTTCAGGAAGCTATTTCTGTAGGAATGGTAGGAGCCAAAGTAGGATAATTGCCTGTTAAGCCCTAAAGAGCAAAGGAAGTTCACTTGCTATCTAGCGCGGCGTGGGTGAAAAATACTCCGAAAGAAGGTCTAACCTGGAATCTGTTCCTTGACTGGTGGCACCGAGCTATTAACAGGTAATACAGCTGAAGTTTATGTTTTCTATATGGCCTTCCTAGTCAGGGCTTTTATTCAAGCAGCCACTTTCCTTCCCGAGCTGCTTGTCACTTGCATATTTTCTTCCTTAATTTAAACTTTCTAGTAAGCTAAGTAACAAAATCTGAACCTGCTTCATTATCGTTGATTTCACGAAGAATTTCATTCACCTCTAATGTTTCTTTACTTGTGCACAGATTCGCTTTCAGTCCCTCTCCCATACACTTGCCTATCTATACTATCTATAATATACTATACTTGCCTATCTTTGCTATGATTATTATTAGATTCGTAAGAGTTAAACTCTATGGAGTCATAAAATGAAAGGAAAGTAACCAAGTTTGGCCCCGGGAAGGGTAGAATATCTCCAATTGTTTGGACCACCAGTGGTTGACAAGCATTAAGACACTTCTCTGAAGGATCTCTACCATGAAAGGAGCGTCCATTTATATAACAAGTTTTCTTATAATTAATTATCCCTGACAGTGGTGTGCACCCCGGGTAGGGGCCTATTCTCTGAGAGAAGTGCCAGTCTTCCACAGATTCCTGCCTAGGAACCCAGTATCTCCTTCGGCCTTCAAGTGTATAATATTTCTATGTCCTCCTAAATTTGTGGAGACGGTCGATGACGCTGAACGAATTAATTATGGATTGCAGGATGCAAAAAAATACTTTGAATAATTTTATCGTGCTCGTTTTATGATTATAATTAACGTACAGTGAGAGTAAACTGGTGACGACGTCAGCAAGTTGTTAATAATAGTGTAAGTTTGATAATATATAAAAATGTAATGTGGTTAAGGTTTGAATAACAAATTGCTTCTAGAGATTTGTAAATGAAATATAACAACTGTAATTCATCTCTTCCTCTCATGTACCAATCTGTACTTTCAGTAGAATACATGTCTTATCATATACCAATCTGTTCTCACAGTATAATTTATTTCATAGCATGTACCAATCAATACTCTTGATATAATTCATTCCATCTTATCCTGTACTAATCTGCTGTCTCAGTATTAATATACAAGAAGTCAGTTGGTTCACTACACTCACTGATACTTGGTCTTTGTTATTAATATGACTATAATCAGTCTGACCAGACGGAGGGAAGGGTCGTGTAAGGTGTTATGACCATACAAAAACAGTGCACCGAGGTATGTGAAGTTGCAATTGCTGGTCAAACCTGTTTTTTTTTTTGGCTTACTCAAGAGTCTAGCATTCCTTTGTTTTCTCCGTAGTAGTGAGTTACTTCTCAGAGATCATAATGCTCCTCTACTACTGAGACTACTACTACTACTACTACTACTACTACTACTACAACCATCACTACTATTTCTACTTATTATTTCTTCTTCCTCTCTGTCTCCTGTCCCCTCCCTCTTTCTTATATATATATATATATATATATATATATATATATATATATATATATATATATATATATATATATATATATATATATATATATATATATATATATATATATATATATATATATATATATATATATATATATATATATATATATATATATATATATATATATATATATATATATATATATATATACTGGCTCCCTTCCCTTCGCGCTCCTGTGCGACTAGTTAATGGTCCAAATTAGCCCGAAACGTCGTCTTAAGTTTCTTTTTCCTATGTACAGGTTATCTGTGTAATGTTTCTCCATGTTACATCAATCTTCAGTATCTTTTCTCAGTCATAACACTGTTAAGTATGCGATGTAAGGGATCAGGAGAAGTTTGATTAATCGTAGTCCTCTCAAGAATAATGTCCGTGATGAATTTCCTGTTTTTTGTCATCGTGATATATTTAATGTCAAACAATGGTTGTCAACCAATGGGTCGCAGACCTCAGGTCGCCGGGTCACCATATGGAAAAGACCCGGACCAGGACGGTACCGGCGAACCAAGGAGTCCTCAGGAGGCTGCCTTCTGCAGGTACCGTCATGATAAATCTCTTTCCATCTCAGTTCCAGTAGGCGCATATTATCCCCGAAGTATACCTGGAGGGTGTTCCGGGGGTCAACGCCCCCGCGGCTTGGTCCAGCCTCGCGGTGTATCAGAGCCTGATCAACCAGGCTGTTATTGCCGGCCGCACGCAAACCGACTAACGAACCACAGCCCAGATGGTCAAGTAATAAATAACAGAATGTAAGGTAAAATAAATAGGGGTATTGGGGGTTTTTCTGCCAAAGCAGCAAGTATCGCTCCTCCAGTCAGTGCTGGAATTTCTAAACCATACCCCCGGCCGGGATTGAACCCGCGGTCATAGAGTCTCAAAACTCCAGCCCGTCGCGTTAGCCACTAGACAAGCTAGCCACAATAAGATTCATCCAACTAGGTATATTTCTACACCATAGGAAGGTTAGCACAGGCACCTCTGTGACCACAAATGCAAGTTTTTACAGACGAATCTCCAGCTAGCGTGGCCGTGACGAACTCTAGCTCAAGTCCCTTCACTGCCGTCAACATTTGCAATCGTGTCATTACGATTTCTTGAGTCATCCTGGAATTTCTACATTAACACAGCCTAATGTTGCAGTTATCATCGAGTGAGGGTTCACGATATTTTTTGAGATTCGACAAAAGGTCCATGTACCCCCAAAAATAAAAAAAACATGAACTACGAAGTAAACTATGTATCCTCTCAGTCATTATAAACACTTTGCTACTGGATTATATATATATTTCTTATAAAGATTCCGTCCATTTTTCTTTAATAATGGTATACAATAACGACAAGTTGATGCACGAGAGACATGTACAACACTTTGATATCTTCATTACACCGTCACTTAGTACATGTGACATATTAGTGTCACTTCAGTACATGTGTACTATAAGATCCCACTAATTACGAGCTTATACAAACCCTAAGATCTATTCAATAAAAAAGTCATGCTGTCTAGGATGTATTAGCGGAGTTCTTTTTGAACGTGGCAATGGTCAGGATTCCCTCAACCCCTTCAAGTTCCATTAGAACAAGAAGCAGACAATAGTCAGCCAGTGAGGGTTTTATTTTCATCTAGGATACTGCACCACTATACTTCTTTGATCTTCAGGATGTGGCTTGAGGTCTTCAGGGTGTGTGGTCCTTGGTCTGTAAGATATGTTGCCACACTCATTTCTTGAACATTTAACTAGCACCTTTCCTAGAATAGAGGGGAATGAACGATGAAGATAGCAAAGCTGCCAGGTAACTTGTTGTGCTGACGTCAATGGAGATGGGGTATATTCCCCTGAGTTAAGTTTATGGTCTGCCCAGTACAAGAGGAGGGGCGTAAGGCCTTAATTTACTTAACTATTGACGTCAAGGCTGCCGTAATCACTAAGAAAGGGATTAAGGTAAAATCTCTTCGATCTAGGGCTAATCGATATGTTTTTATTTGCTTAAAAACCACTTGTTTCGTGTTTTGTGTACATACATTAAGAAATCCTGCCACATGTAAATTTTGAAAGAGATTTTGGAATGCTTAACAATTCGCAAACGGGTGAATTTTTTTTACAAACATTATCCTCAGTCCACAGTACGATTCGAACGTGTACACTGTATCAAAATATGCAGTGCTTGTATGAAGTTCACTGCATGTGGCAGGATTTTATGAAATGACTTATCTGCCTAAGCGTACGTAATAAGGCAAATAGATTACTGGGATTTATATCAAGAAGTGTAAGCAACAGAAGTCCAGAGGTCATACTGCAGCTTTATACATCATTAGTAAGGCCTCACCTAGATTATGCAGCTCAGTTCTGGTCTCCATATTACAGAATGGACATAAATTCGTTAGAAAACATTCAGCGTAGGATGACTAAATTAATACATAGCATTAGAAATCTTCCTTATGAAGAAAGATTGAAGACTCTTAAGTTACATTCACTTGTTAGACGAAGAATGAGGGGAGACCTGATCGAAGTGCATAAGTGGAAGATAGGTATTAATAAAGGGGATATTAATAAGGTCTTGAGGATGTCTCTCCAAGAGAGAACCCGCAGTAATGGATTTAAATTAGATAAGTTTAGATTTAGAAAGGACATAGGAAAGTATTGGTTTGGAAATAGGGTAGTTGATGAGTGGAACAGTCTACCTAGTTGGGTTATTGAGGCTAGGACTTTGAGTAGTTTCAAATTTAGGTTGGATAAGTACATGAGTGGGAGGGGTTGGACTTGAGAGGGACTTGCACATCAGAGCTTATTTCTTGGGTGGCATTGAAAATTGGGTTGGTCAAATGTTTGTTAGTGGGATGAATTGTAAAGGACCTGCCTAGTATGGGCCAACAGGCCTGCTGCAGTGTTCCTCCTTTCTTATGTTCTTATGTTCTTATGTTCAAGCCGACAGCAGGATGACAGGAAACAAATGAGTAAGACACTGAAGTACCAAATGACTCTGTGTTTAGTGAGTCGTTTATTAGACCAAGGGTAGGCAATCTAAATGATTTTTTATGACCGAGACTTACTGAGAATTAATGATAAAATTCTAATACCACAGGACTTTGAAAAAGCAATTAATGACATACATAGACATGCACTCTATCCCGGACACAGACTCATTGAATTCCGTGTTCATCAAGAACTGCAAGAAACCCCTAACACTTGCCTTAAATATTCTATGGAGAGGGAGCATAGACTCAGAGGTCATCCCACAGTCACTAAAAACAACAGATATAACCCCACTCCACAAAGGTGGCAGTAAAACAACTGAAGAATTACAGACCGACAGCTCTAACGCCCCACGTCATGAAAATCTTTGAAAGGGTTCTAAGAAGCAAGATCGCCACCCAGCTAAACACCCAACAATTACACAAGCCAGGACAACATGGTATTTACAGCAGGTCGCTCCTGCCCCTCACAACTACTGGAGCACTATGAAATGGATGCACTGGAACACTATGAATGGATGCACTGGAACACTATGAATGGATGCACTGGAAGACAAACAAAATGCAGATGTGGCACACAAAGACTCTGCGAAAGCCTTTGAGAAGTCATGAACTTGGGCGGGGGGGAGGGGCTCTGACCATCGAAATACCCACCAGGTATACTCCAGGTAAGCCTGGTGTTCCGGGGTATGCGAGTGTCCGCCTACCTTCGGTTATGTGCCCATAGTTATCTGGGGTCTGAATATGGGGCTCAAGTACTGCGTACGTTGACGAAGAGTGCAGGTTCGAATCCTGCTGTGAACTGAGAGATACTGTATGTAAATAATTTCGCATGTTTGCGAATTTTTAAGCACCTCTCGATATATATATATATATATATATATATATATATATATATATATATATATATATATATATATATATATATATATATATATATATTGTCGTGCCGAATATGTAAAACTGGTCAATTAGCAAGAACTCATTTAAAATTAAGACCTTGGATGCACTGGAAGAAAATCAGAATGCAGATGTAATATACACAGACTTTGCAAAAGCATTTGACAAATGCGATCATGGCGTAATAGCCCATAAAATACGTGCTAAAGGAATAACTGGGAAAGTGGGGAGATGGATCTTCAACTTCCTAACAAATCGAACACAAAGAGTAGTGGTCAACAGAGTTAAATCGGAGGCTGCCATAGTGAAGAGCTCTGTTCCACAAGGCACAGTACTCGTCCCCATCTTATTCCTTATCCTCATATCAGACATAAACAGAGATATACACCACAGCACCGTATCATCCTTTGCGGATGATACTAGGATCTGCATGAGACTGTCATCTGCTGAGGACGCGGTTAACCTCCAAGAAGATATAAACAAAGTTTTCCAGTGGGCAACGGTAAACAATATGATGTTCAATGAGGACAAATTCCAACTACTCCGTTATGGAAAACTGGAGGAGATAATAACTAGAACAGAGTATACTACTGACTCCGGCCATACAATAGAGCGGAAAAATAATGTAAGGGACCTGGGAGTAGTAATGTCTGAGGATCTCACTTTCAAGGATCACAACAGTGCCACGATCGCACGTGCAAAGAAAATGATAGGATGGATAATGAGAACTTTCAAAACGAGAGATGCCAAGCCCATGATGATCCTTTTCAAATCACTTGTTCTCTCTAGGCTGGAATACTGCTGTACATTAACATCTCCATACAAAGCAGGTGAAATCGCAGATCTAGAGAGTGTACAGAGATCCTTTACTGCACGTATAAGTTCTGTCAAGCACCTTAACTACTGGGAACGCTTGGAAGCACTTGACTTGTACTCGTTGGAACGCAGGAGGGAGAGATATATCATAATCTACACTTGGAAAATCTTGGAAGGAATGGTCCCAAATCTGCACACAGAAATCACTCCCTACGAAAGTAAAAGACTGGGCAGGCGATGCAAAATGCCGCCAATAAAAAGTAGGGGCGCCATTGGTACACTAAGAGAAAACACCATAAGTGTCCGGGGCCCAAAACTGTTCAACAGCCTCCCATCAAGCATTAGGGGAATTGCCAATAAACCCCTGGCTGCCTTCAAGAGAGAGCTGGACAGATACCTAAAGTCAGTGCCGGATCAGCCGGGCTGTGGCTCGTACGTTGGACTGCGTGCGGCCAGCAGTAACAGCCTAGTTGATCAGGCCCTGATCCATCGGGAGGCCTGGTCATGGACCGGGCCGCGGGGGCGTTGATCCCCGGAATAACCTCCAGGTAACCTCCAGGTTAGTATAAAAATTTTTAATTTTGCTCCAAAAGAATCTTAGAAAACTTACCTAACCTTATTATAACAAGAACAATTTATTTTAGCCTAACCCAACTAAATATATTTTAGATTTGTTTACAATAATTTAATACTAAACAAACACAGTGAAAGATATTTTTTTTCGTTAGGTTCAGAATGTGATGAATGGTTTGAAAAACCGACAAGTTGAAGATTGAGACACTTATGCAGCATATGGGAATCTTTATTCAGGAAACGTTTCGCCACACAGTGGCTTCATCAGTCCAATACAAAGAAGAAGGCGTAAGGAGAGGAGGAGAATGAGGTAATCAGTCACTCAACCTGGAGTCGATGTGTTCAGTCCATCAATCTTGTAGAATGTACAGCATAGGGCCGTAGACGTGGCTTATATACTGTAGTGAGGTGAGGTGAAGCAGGCGGAGGCGGGGTCATAGTGGTACCATCCACTAGTCGAAGTAGGTCTTCGTCCAAAGGTTGAACAAGTGTTGAAGAATTCTTTGTAACAAGATCCCATGATGCTGCAGTGTCTGACAGTTGTGATGAATGGTTTGAAAAACCGACAAGTTGAAGATTGAGACACTTATGCAGCATATGGGAATCTTTATTCAGGAAACGTTTCGCCACACAGTGGCTTCACCTACTTCGACTAGTGGATGGTACCACTATGACCCAGCCTCCGCCTGCTTCACCTCACCTCACTACAGTATATAAGCCACGTCTACGGCCCTATGCTGTACATTCTACAAGATTGATGGACTGAACACATCGACTCCAGGTTGAGGGACTGATTACCTTATTCTCCTCCTCTCCTTACGCCTTCCTCTTTGTATTGGACTGATGAAGCCACTGTGTGGCGATACGTTTCCTGAATAAAGATTCCCATATGCTGCATAAGTGTCTCAATCTTCAGGTTCAGAATGATTTTGGCGAAATTATTGCATACACAAATTTTCGTTTGTCATATATGGCAAGATGAGCGTTCCTATTTAAGCCAAGATCGCAAGTTCTGCCTATTCGGCACGACATATATATATATATATATATATATATATATATATATATATATATATATATATATATATATATATATATATATATATATATATATACATACATATATATATATATATAATATATATATATATATATATATATATATATATATATATATATATATATATATATATATATATATATATATATATATATATATTATTTTTTTATTAGCACACTGGCCGATTCCCACCAAGGCAGGGTGGCCCGAAAAAAAAAACTTTCACCATCATTCACTCCATCACTGTCTTGCCAGAAGGGTGCTTTTCACTACAGTTTAAACTGCAACATTAACACCCCTCCTTCAGAGTGCCGGCACTGTACTTCCCATCTCCAGGACTCAAGTCCGGCCTGCCGGTTTCCCTGAATCCCTTCATAAATGTTACTTTGCTCACACTCCAACAGCACGTCAAGTATTAAAAACCATTTGTCTCCATTGACTCCTATCAAACACGCTCACGCATGCCCGCTGGAAGTCCAAGCCCCTCCCACACAAAATCTCCTTTACCCCCTCCCTCCAACCTTTCCTAGGCCGACCCCTACTCCGCCTTCCTTCCACTACAGACTGATACACTCTTGAAGTCACTCGGTTTCGCTCCATTTTCTCTACATGTCCGAACCACCTCAACAACCCTTCCTCAGCCCTCTGGACAACAGTTTTGGTAATTCCGCACCTCCTCCTAACTTCCAAACTACGAATTCTATGCATTATATTCACACCACACACTGCCCTCAGACATGACATCTCCACTGCCTCCAGCCTTCTCCTCGCTGCAACATTCATCACCCATGCTTCACACCCATATAAGAGCGTTGGTAAAACTATACTCTCATACATTCCCCTCTTTGCCTCCAAGGACAAAGTTCTTTGGGTCCACAGACTCCTAAGTGCACCGCTCACCATTTTCCCCTCATCAATTCTATGATTCACCTCATCTTTCATAGACCCATCCGCTGACACGTCCACTCCCAAATATCTGAATACATTCACCTCCTCCATACTCTCTCCCTCCAATCTGATATCCAATCTTTCATCACCTAACCTTTTTGTTATCCTCATAACCTTACTCTTTCCTGTATTCACTTTTAATTTTCTTCTTTTACATACCCTACCAAATTCATCCACCAACCTCTGCAACTTCTCTTCAGAATCTCCCAACAGCACAGTATCATCAGCAAAGAGCAACTGTGACAACTCCCACTTTATGTGTGATTCATTATCTTTTAACTCCACGCCTCTTGCCAAGGCCCTCGCATATATATATATATATATATATATATATATATATATATATATATATATATATATATATATATATATATATATATATATATATATATATATATATATTCTTCTTCTTTCAGCGTACCAGCCGTATCCCACCGAGGCGGGGTGGCACAAAAGAAAAAAACTGAAGTTTCTCTTTTTAAATTTAGTAATATATACAGGAGAAGGGGTTAATATATATATATATATATATATATATATATATATATATATATATATATATATATATATATATATATATATATATATATATATATATATATATATATATATATATATATATATATATATATATATATATATATATATATATATATATATATATATATATATATATATATATATATATATATATATATATATATATATATATATATATATACAGCTTCACCTAGGTGTATATACACAGAAAAACTCATATTTTTCAGTGTAACGAGAGATATATAAAAAAATAAACACTGAAAAAAAATGATTGGGGCTCAGATCGTATTATTTGCGCTAGTTTACCGGATACGTTTATTCAAGAAAACCGGGGTTAATCCCAACTGTTGCTCAGCCAACTAATGTGTAGTCCCTGGCATCACACGGAACACAGCCCTCTTCTGCACAGTTCCCGTCACTACACAGGCTTCAGGGTTACACCACTATTTTTTCCCCCAGTTCAGTGATGTTACTTGAAATGCTTGAGACTTTTTAGATCAGGGGCGGCCAGACTTAAGTGAGATGGTAACTAGATTATTAAGTGGACGGTAGCTAGATTATTAAGTGAGATGGTAACTAGATTATTAAGTGGACGGTAGCTAGATTATTAAGTGGATGGTAGCTAGATTATTAAGTGGATGGTAGCTAGATTATTAAGTGGATGGTAGCTAGATTATTAAGTGGATGGTAGCTACATTATTAAGTGGATGGTAGCTACATTATTAAGTGGATGGTAGCTAGATTATTAAGTGGATGGTAGCTACATTATTAAGTGGATGGTAGCTACATTATTAAGTGGATGGTAGCTACATTATTAAGTGGATGGTAGCTACATTATTAAGTGGATGGTAGCTAGATTATTAAGTGGATGGTAGCTAAATTATTAAGTGGATGGTAGCTACATTATTAAGTGGATGGTAGCTAGATTATTAAGTGGATGGTAGCTACATTATTAAGTGGATGGTAGCTAAATTATTAAGTGGATGGTAGCTACATTATTAAGTGGATGGTAGCTAGATTATTAAGTGGATGGTAGCTAAATTATTAAGTGGATGGTAGCTACATTATTAAGTGGATGGTAGCTAGATTATTAAGTGGATGGTAGCTACATTATTAAGTGGACGGTAGCTAGATTATTAAGTGGATGGTAGCTAGATTATTAAGTGGATGGTAGCTAGATTATTAAGTGGATGGTAGCTAGATTATTAAGTGGATGGTAGCTACATTATTAAGTGGATGGTAGCTACATTATTAAGTGGATGGTAGCTAGATTATTAAGTGGATGGTAGCTACATTATTAAGTGGATGGTAGCTACATTATTAAGTGGATGGTAGCTACATTATTAAGTGGATGGTAGCTACATTATTAAGTGGATGGTAGCTAGATTATTAAGTGGATGGTAGCTAAATTATTAAGTGGATGGTAGCTACATTATTAAGTGGATGGTAGCTAGATTATTAAGTGGATGGTAGCTACATTATTAAGTGGATGGTAGCTAAATTATTAAGTGGATGGTAGCTACATTATTAAGTGGATGGTAGCTAGATTATTAAGTGGATGGTAGCTAAATTATTAAGTGGATGGTAGCTACATTATTAAGTGGATGGTAGCTAGATTATTAAGTGGATGGTAGCTACATTATTAAGTGGATGGTAGCTACATTATTAAGTGGATGGTAGCTAGATTATTAAGTGGATGGTAGCTACATTATTAAGTGGATGGTAGCTACATTATTAAGTGGATGGTAGCTACATTATCAAGTGGATGGTAGCTAGATTATTAAGTGGATGGTAGCTACATTATTAAGTGGATGGTAGCTAGATTATTAAGTGGATGGTAGCTAGATTATTAAGTGGATGGTAGCTAGATTATTAAGTGGATGGTAGCTACATTATTAAGTGGATGGTAGCTAGATTATTAAGTTGATGGTAGCTACATTATTAAGTGGATGGTAGCTACATTATTAAGTGGATGGTAGCTACATTATTAAGTGGATGGTATCTACATTATTAAGTGGATGGTAGCTAGATTATTAAGTGGATGGTAGCTAGATTATTAAGTGGATGGTAGCTACATTATTAAGTGGATGGTAGCTACATTATTAAGTGGATGGTAGCTACATTATTAAGTGGATGGTAGCTACATTATTAAGTGGATGGTAGCTACATTATTAAGTGGATGGTAGCTACATTATTAAGTGGATGGTAGCTACATTATTAAGTGGATGGTAGCTAGATTATTAAGTGGATGGTAGCTACATTATTAAGTGGATGGTAGCTAGATTATTAAGTGGATGGTAGCTACATTATTAAGTGGATGGTAGCTACATAATTAAGTGGATGGTAGCTACATAATTAAGTGGATGGTAGCTACATAATTAAGTGGATGGTAGCTACATTATTAAGTGGATGGTAGCTACATTATTAAGTGGATGGTAGCTAGATTATTAAGTGGATGGTAGCTACATTATTAAGTGGATGGTAGCTACATTATTAAGTGGATGGTAGCTACATTATTAAGTGGATGGTAGCTACATTATTAAGTGGATGGTAGCTAGATTATTAAGTGGATGGTAGCTACATTATTAAGTGGATGGTAGCTAGATTATTAAGTGGATGGTAGCTACATTATTAAGTGGATGGTAGCTACATTATTAAGTGGATGGTAGCTACATTATTAAGTGGATGGTAGCTACATTATTAAGTGGATGGTAGCTACATTATTAAGTGGATGGTAGCTACATTATTAAGTGGATGGTAGCTAGATTATTAAGTGGATGGTAGCTACATTATTAAGTGGATGGTAGCTACATTATTAAGTGGATGGTAGCTACATTATTAAGTGGATGGTAGCTAGATTATTAAGTGGATGGTAGCTACATTATTAAGTGGATGGTAGCTACATTATTAAGTGGATGGTAGCTATTATTAAGTGGATGGTAGCTAGATTATTAAGTGGATGGTAGCTACATTATTAAGTGGATGGTAGCTACATTATTAAGTGGATGGTAGCTACATTATTAAGTGGATGGTAGCTACATTATTAAGTGGATGGTAGCTACATTATTAAGTGGATGGTAGCTACATTATTAAGTGGATGGTAGCTACATTATTAAGTGGATGGTAGCTACATTATTAAGTGGATGGTAGCTACATTATTAAGTGGATGGTAGCTACATTATTAAGTGGATGGTAGCTACATTATTAAGTGGATGGTAGCTACATTATTAAGTGGATGGTAGCTACATTATTAAGTGGATGGTAGCTACATTATTAAGTGGATGGTAGCTAGATTATTAAGTGGATGGTAGCTACATTATTAAGTGGATGGTAGCTACATTATTAAGTGGATGGTAGCTACATTATTAAGTGGATGGTAGCTACATTATTAAGTGGATGGTAGCTACATTATTAAGTGGATGGTAGCTACATTATTAAGTGGATGGTAGCTACATTATTAAGTGGATGGTAGCTACATTATTAAGTGGATGGTAGCTACATTATTAAGTGGATGGTAGCTACATTATTAAGTGGATGGTAGCTACATTATTAAGTGGATGGTAGCTACATTATTAAGTGGATGGTAGCTACATTATTAAGTGGATGGTAGCTACATTATTAAGTGGATGGTAGCTACATTATTAAGTGGATGGTAGCTACATTATTAAGTGGATGGTAGCTACATTATTAAGTGGATGGTAGCTAGATTATTAAGTGGATGGTAGCTACATTATTAAGTGGATGGTAGCTACATTATTAAGTGGATGGTAGCTACATTATTAAGTGGATGGTAGCTACATTATTAAGTGGATGGTAGCTAGATTATTAAGTGGATGGTAGCTACATTATTAAGTGGATGGTAGCTACATTATTAAGTGGATGGTAGCTAGATTATTAAGTGGATGGTAGCTACATTATTAAGTGGATGGTAGCTAGATTATTAAGTGGATGGTAGCTACATTATTAAGTGGATGGTAGCTAGATTATTAAGTGGATGGTAGCTACATTATTAAGTGGATGGTAGCTAGATTATTTTTGGATGGTAGCTACATTATTAAGTGGATGGTAGCTACATTATTAAGTGGATGGTAGCTACATTATTAAGTGGATGGTAGCTACATTAAGTGGATGGTAGCTACATTAAGTGGATGGTAGCTACATTATTAAGTGGATGGTAGCTACATTATTAAGTGGATGGTAGCTAGATTATTAAGTGGATGGTAGCTACATTATTAAGTGGATGGTAGCTATTATTAAGTGGATGGTAGCTACATTATTAAGTGGATGGTAGCTACATTATTAAGTGGATGGTAGCTACATAAGTGGATGGTAGCTACATTATTAAGTGGATGGTAGCTACATTATTAAGTGGATGGTAGCTAGATTATTAAGTGGATGGTAGCTACATTATTAAGTGGATGGTAGCTACATTATTAAGTGGATGGTAGCTACATTATTAAGTGGATGGTAGCTACATTATTAAGTGGATGGTAGCTACATTATTAAGTGGATGGTAGCTACATTATTAAGTGGATGGTAGCTAGATTATTAAGTGGATGGTAGCTATTAAGTGGATGGTAGCTATTATTAAGTGGATGGTAGCTAGATTATTAAGTGGATGGTAGCTACATTATTAAGTGGATGGTAGCTACATTATTAAGTGGATGGTAGCTACATTATTAAGTGGATGGTAGCTACATGGTAGCTACATTATTAAGTGGATGGTAGCTACTATTATTAAGTGGATGGTAGCTACATTATTAAGTGGATGGTAGCTACATTATTAAGTGGATGGTAGCTACATTATTAAGTGGATGGTAGCTACATTATTAAGTGGATGGTAGCTACATTATTAAGTGGATGGTAGCTAGATTATTAAGTGGATGGTAGCTACATTATTAAGTGGATGGTAGCTACATTATTAAGTGGATTAGCTACATTATTAAGTGGATAAGTGGATGGTAGCTACATTATTAAGTGGATGGTAGCTACATTATTAAGTGGATGGTAGTTACATTATTAAGTGGATGGTAGCTACATTATTAAGTGGATGGTAGCTACATTATTAAGTGGATGGTAGCTACATTATTAAGTGGATGGTAGCTACATTATTAAGTGGATGGTAGCTACATTATTAAGTGGATGGTAGCTACATTATTAAGTGGATGGTAGCTACATTATTAAGTGGATGGTAGCTACATTATTAAGTGGATGGTAGCTACATTATTAAGTGGATGGTAGCTACATTATTAAGTGGATGGTAGCTACATTATTAAGTGGATGGTAGCTACATTATTAAGTGGATGGTAGCTACATTATTAAGTGGATGGTAGCTACATTATTAAGTGGATGGTAGCTACATTATTAAGTGGATGGTAGCTACATTATTAAGTGGATGGTAGCTACATTATTAAGTGGATGGTAGCTACATTATTAAGTGGATGGTAGCTAGATTATTAAGTGGATGGTAGCTACATTATTAAGTGGATGGTAGCTACATTATTAAGTGGATGGTAGCTACATTATTAAGTGGATGGTAGCTACATTATTAAGTGGATGGTAGCTACATTATTAAGTGGATGGTAGCTACATTATTAAGTGGATGGTAGCTACATTATTAAGTGGATGGTAGCTACATTATTAAGTGGATGGTAGCTACATTATTAAGTGGATGGTAGCTACATTATTAAGTGGATGGTAGCTACATTATTAAGTGGATGGTATACATTAAGTGGATGGTAGCTACATTATTAAGTGGATGGTAGCTAGATTATTAAGTGGATGGTAGCTACATTATTAAGTGGATGGTAGCTAGATTATTAAGTGGATGGTAGCTACATTATTAAGTGGATGGTAGCTAGTTATTAAGTGGATGGTAGCTACATTATTAAGTGGATGGTAGCTACATTATTAAGTGGATGGTAGCTACATTATTAAGTGGATGGTAGCTAGATTATTAAGTGGATGGTAGCTACATTATTAAGTGGATGGTAGCTAGATTATTAAGTGGATGGTAGCTACATTATTAAGTGGATGGTAGCTACATTATTAAGTGGATGGTAGCTACATTATTAAGTGGATGGTAGCTACATTAAGTGGATGGTAGCTACATTAAGTGGATGGTAGCTACATTATTAAGTGGATGGTAGCTAGATTATTAAGTGGATGGTAGCTACATTATTAAGTGGATGGTAGCTACATTATTAAGTGGATGGTAGCTACATTATTAAGTGGATGGTAGCTACATTATTAAGTGGATGGTAGCTACATTATTAAGTGGATGGTAGCTACATTATTAAGTGGATGGTAGCTACATTATTAAGTGGATGGTAGCTACATTATTAAGTGGATGGTAGCTACATTATTAAGTGGATGGTAGCTACATTATTAAGTGGATGGTAGCTACATTATTAAGTGGATGGTAGCTACATTATTAAGTGGATGGTAGCTACTACATTATTAAGTGGATGGTAGCTAGATTATTAAGTGGATGGTAGCTAGATTATTAAGTGGATGGTAGCTACATTATTAAGTGGATGGTAGCTACATTATTAAGTGGATGGTAGCTACATTATTAAGTGGATGGTAGCTAGATTATTAAGTGGATGGTAGCTACATTATTAAGTGGATGGTAGCTACATTATTAAGTGGATGGTAGCTACATTATTAAGTGGATGGTAGCTACATTATTAAGTGGATGGTAGCTAGATTATTAAGTGGATGGTAGCTAAGTGGATCGTAGCTATATTATTAAGTGGATGGTAGCTACATTATTAAGTGGATGGTAGCTAGATTATTAAGTGGATGGTAGCTACATTATTAAGTGGATGGTAGCTAGATTATTAAGTGGATGGTAGCTACTACATTATTAAGTGGATGGTAGCTACATTATTAAGTGGATGGTAGCTACATTATTAAGTGGATGGTAGCTACATTATTAAGTGGATGGTAGCTACATTATTAAGTGGATGGTAGCTACATTATTAAGTGGATGGTAGCTACATTATTAAGTGGATGGTAGCTACATTATTAAGTGTGGATGGTAGCTACATTATTAAGTGGATGGTAGCTACATTATTAAGTGGATGGTAGCTACATTATTAAGTGGATGGTAGCTACATTATTAAGTGGATGGTAGCTAGATTATTAAGTGGATGGTAGCTATTATTAAGTGGATGGTAGCTAGATTATTAAGTGGATGGTAGCTACATTATTAAGTGGATGGTAGCTACATTATTAAGTGGATGGTAGCTACATTATTAAGTGGATGGTAGCTACATTATTAAGTGGATGGTAGCTACATTATTAAGTGGATGGTAGCTACATTATTAAGTGGATGGTAGCTACATTATTAAGTGGATGGTAGCTACATTATTAAGTGGATGGTAGCTAGATTACTAAGTGGATGGTAGCTACATTATTAAGTGGATGGTAGCTACATTATTAAGTGGATGGTAGCTACATTATTAAGTGGATGGTAGCTAGATTATTAAGTGGATGGTAGCTACATTATTAAGTGGATGGTAGCTACATTATTAAGTGGATGGTAGCTACATTATTAAGTGGATGGTAGCTACATTATTAAGTGGATGGTAGCTACATTATTAAGTGGATGGTAGCTACATTATTAAGTGGATGGTAGCTACATTATTAAGTGGATGGTAGCTACATTATTAAGTGGATGGTAGCTACATTATTTAGTGGATGGTAGCTACATTATTAAGTGGATGGTAGCTAGATTATTAAGTGGATGGTAGCTACATTATTTAGTGGATGGTAGCTACATTATTAAGTGGATGGTAGCTAGATTATTAAGTGGATGGTAGCTACATTATTAAGTGGATGGTAGCTACATTATTAAGTGGATGGTAGCTACATTATTAAGTGGATGGTAGCTACATTATTAAGTGGATGGTAGCTACATTATTAAGTGGATGGTAGCTAGATTATTAAGTGGATGGTAGCTAGATTAAGTGGATGGTAGCTACATTAAGTGGATGGTAGCTACATTAAGTGGATGGTAGCTACATTAAGTGGATGGTAGCTACATTAAGTGGATGGTAGCTACATTATTAAGTGGATGGTAGCTACATTAAGTGGATGGTAGCTACATTAAGTGGATGGTAGCTACATTAAGTGGATGGTAGCTACATTATTAAGTGGATGGTAGCTACATTATTAAGTGGATGGTAGCTACATTATTAAGTGGATGGTAGCTTCATTATTAAGTGGATGGTAGCTACATTATTAAGTGGATGGTAGCTACATTAAGTGGATGGTAGCTACATTAAGTGGATGGTAGCTACATTAAGTGGATGGTAGCTACATTAAGTGGATGGTAGCTACATTAAGTGGATGGTAGCTACATTAAGTGGATGGTAGCTACATTAAGTGGATGGTAGCTACATTATTTAGTGGATGGTAGCTACATTATTTAGTGGATGGTAGCTACATTAAGTGGATGTTAGCTACATTAAGTGGATGGTAGCTACATTAAGTGGATGGTAGCTACATTAAGTGGATGGTAGCTACATTAAGTGGATGGTAGCTACATTATTAAGTGGATGGTAGCTACATTAAGTGGATGGTAGCTACATTAAGTGGATGGTAGCTACATTAAGTGGATGTTAGCTACATTAAGTGGATGGTAGCTACATTAAGTGGATGTTAGCTACATTAAGTGTATGTTAGCTACATTAAGTGGATGTTAGCTACATTAAGTGGATGGTAGCTACATTAAGTGGATGTTAGCTAAATTAAGTGGATGGTTGCTACATTAAGTGGATGGTAGCTACATTAAGTGGATGGTAGCTACATTAAGTGGATGGTAGCTACATTAAGTGGATGTTAGCTACATTAAGTGGATGGTAGCTACATTAAGTGGATGTTAGCTACATTAAGTGGATGGTAGCTACATTAAGTGGATGGTAGCTACATTAAGTGGATGGTAGCTACATTAAGTGGATGGTAGCTACATTAAGTGGATGGTAGCTACATTATTGTGCACACTCTTGAAATTTAAATGTTTATTTCTCTATAAATATCACGATATGGGGATTCCATATTACAGAAAATGACTTACAAAGAAGGCCACTAGCATGCGTAGCACATGCTAGTGGCCTTCCGCTACCGTCCACTAGCGCATGCTAGTGGACGGTAGCGGAAGCCCAAATGTGTACACAAAAAGTTTAGGACCTACGCTGCATAGGATGTCACCAATAGTAATTCTGGATTTATATTGAGAGTATTTGCTTAATATGTCTGATGTCTTATTTTCATTAATAAGACACCTTGACATATCACATACGGTAGGTTATCATACTGTCTGTCTATATAAGGGCACTCAAACGTATATTGTACAGGAAAATGACCATAAGGATAATAACATACTTTGTATTTAGTTTGATTTTATCTGTGCATAATCCTAACTAGTTGCTAGACGTACTAGTAACAAAGCCTACACGTGGAAACTAGCGTCAGATCAAAGCTAAGGGATTGAGCACCTAACAAAGCCAAACGACCGATTACCTCCTTCCCGGTCTCTGCTATGTTATCTCTGTATGGAACTGAAAAACCTTTGGTTGGCGAAATGTCTTCATTACAAAGATACCCAGGTGTTGACTCACGAAATCGTAAAGACACTATTGCAAACAAACCATACCACTGGCGGGGTTAGAACCCACCCGTAGTATGGTGTAGAAATATACCTAGTTGGATGAACCTTACTGTACCCAACTGGCCCAGTGGTTAAAGAGTCGATCTGGAGTTTTATGACTGATCTCGGGTTCTAACCCCACCCGTGGTATGGTTTTTTTTACCCAGGTGTTACACATGTATCTTATTCATCAGCTTGTCAGTATTCTAGACCGTAATTGAGATGATCATTTCCGGCGTAAATTATAAGTTAAATACAGAAATATGAATCAGTAGAGTTGCTTCCTGTTGACATTTCTTGACTCGGGTCATCAGCAGACTGCAGCTGACCCTGCAAGAGTGCGCTGGTCCCGTATACTTCCTGTTACCCCCGCCTAAACCTCTACTCACATTTACATTAATTTATAGGCGTATTTTTTTTTGAATTTTTGAATCAGAGATACGAACATTGAAGATAAAAACATGGTCACCCAGGTAACACTAGTGGAGTACTTCCGACTCACGTTAAAAGTCAGTGTTTGATGTTTCACATGAGCCACGGTGTGACTCCTATGGCTTTAGAGCTTCCTCGTGAACAAATATGTTATAGGTTTATTGTATAAACTGAAGTTTTCCAAAATAATTATTTTTTTTCAGACACCTAATTTCCCACTGCAAAATAAGAGTGTATGCATTATATGTTATATATTGTTATTCGTTGTAATATATTGTTAATAATTGTACGTTTTTTAACATAGCATAATTGTAAGATTTTTCTTTTCGTAATCCACTTTTCCGTTTATCCTGGAGAATTTAAATTATGAATATATCTTATAAATTGTAAATTAAGAGTATTATAGCAGTCTCTATGTCATTTTTGGCCACTGCAAATATTCCTGATAAATTTGTAATGACTTGAAAGGAATTTCCTGAATGGGACTATCTAGAAATTCATATTAGAAGTGATGACCAAAAAGATACATTTCCATTTTTTGTGGTGGCCATCTTGGATTTTTACAAATTCTGAAAAATGCTGCCGTAGCGACCTTCATTGGAGTCTGTATTAGGATCCCCTGAAGATAATAAATCTCCAAAAAAAAGGGAACCACCAACAACTCCAAAGTTTAACTCCTTGACTACCGAACCAAACATCGTCTGAGTGGAGACTCCGCCAAATAACTATGTTGCCAAACTTTTTTTTTTCCTTATTACTAAATTTTTTGTGTGTATTATTGTTTTTAACAAAACTTTGCTGTTGTCTTGACTGATAGATAACCCAGTGGGTGACACTCTCACTCTTGTGGAATTACAAGAATTAGAAATGGATGCCAAGAAAGCCACTGATCACTTGTGGGGATTCAAAGAGGCACACATTCATATTGAGTATTTTAGTTAAATATGTTTCACACATTCTGTTTCTTAAGTCAAAGAGAACAATAAATTTTATGCTCTAACTATAATCGAGTGAATAAGAACATGAGAATGAAAAAAATCTACTTGTTTAACTTCCCTTATTATTAACGAGGCTGGACATGATTTGTTTTGGACACCTTTTCTTATTTTTAATAAAAGTATTAACAATTCTAAATTATTACTCCTTTCAGAAATGAAGGAGAAGAACGTATTAAAGTGCTCAAAATTTCTATTGTTTCAAAGACAGCATTATTTTTTTTATCCTAGAAAGAAGCGAGTGTTGTCGGGGGGCTTTATCAGGTGTAAAATCCAACAGAAAATCTGATTACATCTGCAGCGCCTCGCATCAGGACCTAGATCGTCGTCAGTTAATTCCAACGAGACAACATTCATGAGGAATTACAGAAACGTTTAGATGAAAATAAAACCATTAATGTTAAATGCCATAAGAGCTGTTTCTTCATATACAGAAAAAGCGCAGATACCGCCTCAGACCCGCAGAGTAAAGAAAGCTACTTGGCTCAAGAAATCGTAATGACACGATTGCAAACAAACCATACCACGGGTGGGGTTAGAACCCTCGATCAGAGAGTCATAAAACTCCAGACCGACGCGTTAACCACTGGGCCAGCTAGCTTCAATAAGATCCAGCCAGATAGGTGTATTTCTACATCATAGGAAGGTTAGCATAGGCACCAGTGGCTAACGCGTCGGTCTGGAGTTTACAGACTCTCTGATCGCGGGTTCTAACCCCACCCGTGGTATGTTTTTTTTTTAAAGAAAGCTAAAACGTGAACGCTCACCATTAAAAAAAAAAAAATCTGCGCCGTTCAAAGATTTAATTATCTGGCTTTATATTTCTACGAATATTCTGTGTATAGATAATCACTCGAACATGATCCACATAAATCTTCCAGGTGACAAACAACATATCGTTGTAGAGGGCCAAGCTGAGGAACTGAGCTGGCCTTCAGAGTGCCATGACGTAGTTTACGATGCAAGAAGGCAAAAAGAACTAAAGGGCAAGTGAAAACTAAGTCTGTAAAGGCTGTGGAAACAGGAAATTAATTGGAAATTCTAGGATACCTATCAGGAGATATGAAATATGTTATTCACGAAACACCCGCCTTCACTCTTGTTGAGTCATAAGAAGGATAGGAAGGATTGGAAGGAGAAAGATTGACGTAGTGTAGAGCAGTAAAAAAAAAGAGGTTGTGGATAGACGTGGAGAGAAATAAGAAAGGTTAAGTAGCCTAACCACTTTGAGTGAGTTTTAAAGTAGACTTTCGTCACTTAGTAACGAGTGTTGTCTAAGATCACTGCAGTTGGCTATGGTCAGAAGGGTGAGGCTAGAGAAACAACGTCAGAGGAGAGAAACATGCACAAGTACTTTATGCCTGCTCTCCTTATTTATTCTACATATTAATTTGCTATAAAAATTACGTATAAGGCCTAAATTAAACTCAATAGTTGATAGATACCTAAGTGTTAACTGACTCTCGTGGGTCGCATCCTGGGGTCGTATGTCACTGACAAGACCAGGTTTTGATTACAGTGCAAAAAATACAACTTTACTCTGTACGCAGTTAAGACATTTTCCATTTTTATTGCTATATTGTTAAAAAAATAGTTTTACTGGCAGTTTCTGACTTTATTATTGACCTTTGCAGCAATTATCCTACCGACCAGAGAATAAGTTTGGGAAGTATAATAAAAATAATAGGTAAAATGGATTTGTAAATGGATAATCATCTGTTTACCTGGAGAGAGTTCCGGGGGTCAACGCCCCCGCGGCCCGGTCTGTGACCAGGCCTCCTGGTGGATCAGAGCCTGATCAACCAGGCTGTTGCTGCTGGCTGCACGCAAACCAACGTACGAGCCACAGCCCGGCTGGTCAGGAACCGACTTTAGGTGCTTGTCCAGTGCCAGCTTGAAGACTGCCAGGGGTCTGTTGGTAATCCCCCTTATGTATGCTGGGAGGCAGTTGAACAGTCTCGGGCCCCTGACACTTATTGTATGGTCTCTTAACGTGCTAGTGACACCCCTGCTTTTCATTGGGGGGATGGTGCATCGTCTGCCAAGTCTTTTGCTTTCGTAGTGAGTGATTTTCGTGTGCAAGTTCGAACTAGTCCCTCTAGGATTTTCCAGGTGTATATAATCAAGTGCTTACCCTTTAGGAAAATTTTGCCCAATAAATGATCATCGTGATAAAAAAAATCGGATTATTAATCAAAATTACTCAAAAAAGCGATGAATTGAATTCTTTCAATAGTCTTCCCCGGTTTGCGACCACAACACCAATTAGCGTATTGGTACTCGACATGTATCTCGCTAGGTGAGTAGAGGAAGCCGGTGTGTTGAGATTCGCACTCATTCATGTCGACTCTCCCCGCATCATACAGGCTGTGAGACAAACACTGAGCTACAGTTCAGTGTTTTGTTTTTTTGGTCGGAGACAGAGTGTAGGTGATGATTATTCAAATCATCAACTCATAGGGTTAGTAACGCAAGATAACTCAAGTACAATAATCCCCCATAAAAGTCAAAGTGGTTTATTTCCATTGGAATCCTGTTTTTCCCATTTCCACACGAAAATATTATCTCAACTACGAAACCAACATATTTTACAGCTCAAACTATAATTAATGGACGAAATCCGCCACGTAGCAGATGTAAACTGTTATCATATATAATTGATAAATATTGCACTATGACTGTTCAGTGTTATTGTAAGGCGCATTCAATAATGTTAAAGTTACTGTGAGAAATTGCCTGTATGAAATTCATTTACATACAGGCAATATGGGCGAGGATATAACTAAGGTAAATATTACTTACCAATTTGTTGCACCTCTGAGGTACGATGGAAATAAATGGTATAAAATACCGACACAATGGAAATATAAACACAAATGCAGTATAATGCAGTATAATAATCCCTTGTAATGACTGCAACAAATTATATGTGGGCGAAACATCAAGAGACCTCCAAACACGTATTTCAGAACACCAATATGCAAGCAGGACTGACGATACAAGGAATGCCTGTGTACAACATCGCAATTCACACAACCATTTAATTAACTACAGAAACTCAAGACTTATAGCCAACGAAGACAACACTCAATACAGAAGAATCCTGGAATCATCGCTTATCTCTATAACCAACAATTTCAACCAGAACAACGGCTTCTATAACATAGCTGAACCACTCGCCAAGAAACTTCTTCATCGCTATCCCACATAAGAACATAGAACACTGCAGAAGGTCTACTCACAACTTGTCCAATACCCCTGCCAAGCTACCCAAGACTCTATAATCCCACCCGGTAGATCATCAGATGCAGCATTCTCCACCTGACCTCAACATTCTGGACATGACTATAAATACTCCCGTACCTTCCACCCCAGGTAGATCCGTGTGTGACTTGAAAAAGCCCACTGTGTGGGTGAAACGTTGTCAATAAGGGATCACATTATACTGCATTTGTGTTTATATTTCCACCTCTGAGGTACCTGGAGTTTACCTGGAGAGAGTTCTTTGGTTCAACGCTCCTGCGGCCCGGTCTGTGACCAAGCCTCATGATGGATCAGGGCCTGATCAACCACGCTGTTACTGCTGGCCGCACGCAATCCAACGTACGAACCACAGCCAGGCTGGTCAGGTACTGACTATAGGTGCTTGTCCAGTGCCTGCTTGAAGACAGCCAGGGATCTATCGGTAATCCCCCTTATGTATGCTGGGAGGCAGTTGAGCAGTCTTGGGCCCCCTGTTTTTCATTGGGGGGAATGTTGCATCGTCTGCCGAGTCTTTTGCTTTCGTAGGGAGTGATTTTCGTGTGCAAGTTTGGTAGTAATCCTTCTAGAATTTTCCAAGTGTATATAATCATGTATCTCTCCCGCCTGCGTTCTAGGGAGTACAGATAAGAACATAAGAATGGAGGAACACTGCAGAAGGCCTACTGGCCCATGCGAGGCAGGTCCTTAGGAACTTCAAGCGTTCCCAGTAACTGAGGTGTTTTACTCAGCTATGCGTGCAGTGAAGGTAAGTGGGATTTAAGCCACTTTAGGTCACAGAAAAGTGACCTAAAATCACATAACCAGTACTTCTGGTACAATTGATTTAAAGTGGACTGTATGTTTTTTTTTATTCTTTACGACTAATTGAAAGATATGGGAGGGTATAATCCATTTAATTTTGATACAATAATTACATGTGGTGAACATACTAAATTCCTGGTAATAATTTATAAATTTTGAACCACCGGTACAACACACCCTAACGTTACCTATCCAGTGAGAAATATGATGGCCAACGCAATCTACTGAACAAAGGTAAACGGTACTTACTGAAAGGCGTGCTGTAGGAAGTCACCGGAGCCCTGCAGTGTTCCGCTATTTATCCACTCTGTTTCTGTGGCTTCACTAATATTTTCTTCCCAGTTCGCAGTGTAGGACGTCACCACATTATTTTCTGGTCCTCTGAGGCCGTTTCGCTCCGATTTATCCTCGATGAAGACCGATACCATTAGCCGGTTACTAGGAACACCTTTTACCACACTTCCATTATAGTAAGTAAGTAAGTAAGTAAGTAAATTTATTCAGGTATACACAAATACAGTTACATAGAATTATCATACATAGCAGCATATGTGTAGAGAACCTAGGATAACCCAAAAAAGTCAGACAGAGTGACTTATTTCCATTGGGGTCCTTTATGGCATTCTCCCCTCCCCCCTCCCCCCTCCCCCCTCCGCCCTGCCTGCTCAGCTGCTGGTTCTTTATCCACTCGAAATTAATTTGAAACCAATAGAAACACAATTTACACTTATTTACATTATTATAATACACACACTACAATTTTCGGAAATTTAGGTAAAAAATTTCCACAGTTACCCTTTATAGCTTAGTTTTCTATGAGACTGACAGCCATTAATCGTTTTCTGTTAGTGTACTGATAGCTGAGAAATATTTTGGTCATATTTATAAGATTTTGTTCGGATTTTTAACTCTGGAGGGTTAGCCACCCAGGATAACCCAAGAATGTCAGTGCGTCATTGAGGGACTGTCTGTTTTATTTCCATTGGGGTCCTCAATCTTGTCCCCCAGGATGCCACCCACACCAGTCGACTAACACCCAGGTACCTGCTTGCTTGCTAGGTGAAAGGGACAATAGGTTTAATGAAACACATCCAGTTAATTTTTTGAGGCACAAATATATAAGGAAAAGACGGGAAGACAGGTTTTAGGAGTTTAGCCACCACACACGGCGAGCCTGGGTTCGATTCCCGGAGGGGTGGAAACATTTCGACGTGTTTCCTTACACTTGTTGTCATGTTCACCTAGCAGCAAATAGGCACCTGGGTGTTAGTCGACTGGTGTGGGTCGCATCCTGGGGGACAAGATTGAGGACCCCAATGGAAATAAGTTAGACAGTCCTCGATGACGCACTGACTTTCTTGGGTTATCCTGGGTGGCTAACCCTCCGGGGTTAAAAATCCGAAGAAAATCTTATGAATCACCACCATGCATGGTGGAGACAGGTGTTATGAAGGATGGTAATTAAATATATCACCACGACGCTTGGGAAGATAGGTGTTACCAACAACATCAACAGAATCCAGAAAAGTTCCCTAGCGCTGGAGAGAAGTGTCTACAGTCGTAGAGCAAGAGTTGCTGGTGATGGGTGACTGATGAGTACCTTGAAGAGTCTTGGTGGTGTAGGTCTGGAACTTGGTGATTGGCAGCATACCTGGAGGGTGTTCCGGGGGCCAACGTCCCCACGGCCTAGTCCATGACCAGGCCTCTTGGTGGATCAGGGTCTGATCAATCAGGCTGCTACTGCGGACCGCACGCAAACCGATGTGTGAACCACAGCCCCGATGGTCAGCTACTGACTTTAGGTGCATGTCCAGCCCCCTTATGAAGGCAAGTAGGGATCTATTGGTAATCCCTCTTATGTATGCTGGGAGACAGTTGAACTGTTTTGGGCCCTTGACACTCATGGCACTCCTCCTTTTCACTAGGGGGGAGGGATATTGCACCGCCTGCCGAGTCGTTTGTTTTCATAGGGAGTGATTTCCGTGTGCAGATTTGAGACTAGTCCCTCTAGGATTTTCCAAGTGTATATGACGATGTATCTTTTTCGCCTGCATTCGAAGGAGTACAGGTCAATGGACTTTAACCGTTTCCAGTAATTTAGGTGCTTTATTGTACTTATACGTGTAGTGAAAGTTCTCTATACATTCTCCAGGTCGGCAATTTCGCCTGTCTTGAAAGGGGCCGTTAGTGTACAGCATTACTGCAGCCTACAGAGAACAAGTGATTAAAAGAGGATTATGATTAGTTTGGAATCTCTACTGTTAAAGGTTCTCATTATCCATCCTGGTAAAGATGTTATTGTGATCTATGAAAGTGAGATTCTCTGACATCATTACTCCCAGGTTCTTCACATTAGTTTCTCGCTCTATTATGTGGTTGGAATTTGTTTTATGCTCGGATCCGGGTTTTATTTCCTCGAGTTTTCCATAGCAGAGTAATTGATATTTGTCCTCACTGAACTTGATATTGTTTTCTGAGGCCCGTTTAAAGATTTGTTAATGGCCGCTTGGAGATTTGCGGTATCCTTAGTGAATGACACTGTCATACAAATTCTGGCATCGTCAGCAAAGGAGGACAGTGTGCTGTGGCTTACATCTCTATGTCAGATATAAGGATGAGGAACAGGATGAGGACCAGTCACATCGACACCATGCCTAACCCTTCTAGGGTAGGGTAGGTGCCTGAGCCCGAGCCTTTAGCTCATAAGACTGTCATTCCCATTAGCCCCTTTGTGGTGGGGATGGCAGACCAGAGAGGCCTAGCTTGTGGCTAGGCCTGGGGACAGTTGGTCCCAAAGATGAGGAGGTACTTGTGCCTCCTCCCATGGGAGACTTAGGTCTCAGACACTCCCTAAAGAGGGAGCCAAGGCCGGGCCACCACTTGGACAAGGCCCGGGCCGGGAGATTACCGGCTAATCTTTAATAATAAAAAATAATGAGGACCAGTACTCTGCCTTGTGGAACAGAGCTTTTCACTGTAGCCGCCTCTAACTTACTCTGTTCACTATTGCTCTTTGTGTTCTATTTGTTAGGAAGTTACAGAGCCATCTACCCACTTTTCTTGTTATTCCTTTATAACGCATTTTGTGTGCTATTACATCACGATGGCAATTGTGAAAAGTTTTTGCATTTTTTGCATATTGTTTGTCCTCCAGTGCATCCAAGACCATGTCACAGTGATCCAGTAGTTGTGAGAGGCAGGAGCGACCTGTTCTAAACCCATGTTGTCCTGGGTTGTGTAATTGCTGGGAGTCCAGGTGGGTGGCGATCTTGCTTCTTAGAACCCTTTTAAAGATTTTTATGATGTGAGACGTTAGCGCTATCGGTCTGTAATTTCTTGCAGTTGCTTTACTGCCACTTTTGTGGAATGGGGCTGTACCCGTTGTTTTAGTGACTGTGGGATGACCCCTGTGCCTATACTCCCTCTCCATAGAATATTTAAGGCACATGTAAGGGGGTTTCTTGCAGTTTTTGATGAACACGGAGTTCCACAAGTCTGGGCATGGGGCAGAGTGCATGGGTATATCATTTATTGCTTTTTGAAAGTCTTATGGTGTTAGGATTCTGTCAAAAATTCTTTAAGTAACCATATTTTGAGTCTTGGTCATAAAAAATAAATTAGATAGTTGACCTTACTCTGATTAACGGCTCACTAAATACTGAGTCATATTGGGACTCATTTCTTTGCTGTCATTTGTGCAAGTCCCAGCTTGTTTAAGCAAGGGCCCAATATTGGATGTAGCTTTTGCCCTAGATTTGGCATAAGAATAGAAATATTATTGGTTTCTTTCATTTTCATTTATTGCTTTAAGTTCTTCCAGTGTTTCTTGGCTCCTATATAATAATTCTTTACGAAAGTTCTATATTTTCTATTTTTCTGGTCAGTGCCTCCTTCAATACCTCAGATAGACTGGCCCCTTTGAGCAGTTCTGTGATTCTTCGCCTTCACCTATAAAGAGAGCATCTCTCTTTTTTGAGTTTACATCTTCTCTTTTTCTCTCTTAGGGGATGTGCATTCAGCACATTCTTCAAGCCTCCTTGATTTTTCTTTGCCATTATTTCCTTCCTGAGAGCACATTTCGCAGCAAGACTAAAATGGCTGCTCTTGCAGTTAAGGCATATTGGAGGAGCATTAGTGGTCTTGCAGTTTAGCCTTCTTTATCGAATTCGGAGAAGAGTTTTTTGTCCTTGATGGGGCAGTCCTCATAGAGGAGATTATATGAGTAACAGTTCCAGCAAGGCTTGACGTGTTGTTAACGCTCGGGTTCGAAGTTCCTAGTGTAAATGTGATATTAGAGATGATTAGCCCGTCGTTAAGAGCTTGGGTAGCCAAACGATGTCGGAAAAGGTGATCTTGAGCGTAGAGGAAGCGCTAGGTATCTTGGTGATAGAATTCACAGAGAGCCAGAGGTTCTGGTCCTCAATGGTTATCTTGAGGTCGTCGGTTGAGAGAACCGTGATAATCCTGTCCAGCATTTTGACAAAGATGGATTTCTTCGCCTTAAGTATTGGCGAGGATATGACTTGAAATCTGCGGTCATTTGATGTTATCAGGGATAGTAGCGATATATATCACCACAAGTGATTCATCTGTTGTTTCCGGTGATTCTTTCACCTTTGGTTATCTGTGAGTGATTCATTTTTCATAACAGCTTCTGCTGTGACATTCCAATCAGTATCAACACTAATTATGCAAGATACTCCATTATTATTATTAGCAGTAGTATTATGGGGTAGTGTAGTTTGATACATTCGTGGTTCTCATCATCCCCCAGCACGTGAAACAAGAGCTTTTGCCACCAGGCCACGGTGGCCCGTGGCCTGGTGGCATGCCACGGGCCACCGTGAACTGGTGACTGCATGTTTTGAAGGTTAACGCAATAGTGCATATTTTGGATGATTTTGATCTTTTTTGTTAATATTTATCTTTTGCAATTTTGTTTCATTAAAGTCGAAATATTCAGGATCTGTTGTGTTATTAATTTCACAAGTAGATATTTCCCCCTAGATGATCCACTATTAACTTTTGTGTAAGGAAAACATAGGTGAGATAATTCATTATGTGAGAATTTAAGACCTATGTAGATATACTGTATTATGTATTGTATAATGCATGAAAATACAATATAATATTTGTCATGCCAAAAGATAATTCACAAGACAAATATTGTATTTTTCAAACCTCGTTGTTACTAAAGGCTAATCATTGTGGTAACTGTTCACTGAACACAGAGGAGGAATCAAACACCAGTGTTTGTTTGTGTGTTATTTTTTACAAGCTGGCGTCTTTAAAAGTCTCAGCCGAAGAATTTGGACGCAGTAATCATGTAAAACCATAAATTATCGGGCAGTGTTAACATAGCCTTTCTCAACACAGGGAGTAATCCTTGTATAACATCTTTCAGTAGAGCTGTTATCATTCTACAAACTACCCAATGAAGTTGAATATATTTTTCTTATGTTGTTATTCAATACTTTAGTTGTACATTTAAAATTTCCGGCTGTTTTTGAGATGACATGTTCCCTGTGAGAGGTAGGGCCACACACGGCCAGTGAGAGAGAGATAAGTGGGTCTCTAAAACTGTTCACAACTCCCTGGAAACAGAGAATAACAGTGAATAAAGTTAGGGATGGAAGGATTAGGCTAGAAATCGAAAGGGGTGTAGTTAGTGGTTTAAAATAAAGATTGAGGAATAAAGTGGAATTTACCGGTGGAAGTAGAACTTTTGCACTGTCAGAACCTGCAAATTCTTTAAAAAATATATTTAAATCAGAGGCTCTTAATTATTAACAACTTAATATTGGAACAGCGCAGTCAGTGACTCACTTTATGTTGACGTTTCTAAACGTACACAATTAATTTAATAAATTACACAGTCGACTTACTGGTAAAATACTCTCATAATTTAACTCGAATTTAGTTGTGCAACTCCACAATGTTCAGCTGGTTGAATTTATTTAATAGGGATTTATTACGAGAAGTTAAAAGAAGCAAGAGAGGGACTAACTAGGATGTTGAAGGAAGCAGATGAGGCTAGAAAAGAATGGCTATAAGAGGTGCAAAATTGTGTATAAAAAATAAAAAAACGCTATTTTGACAAGGGGTTAATGAGAGAGAGAGAGAGAGAGAGAGAGAGAGAGAGAGAGAGAGAGAGAGAGAGAGAGAGAGAGAGAGAGAGAGAGAGAGAGAGAGAGAGAGAGAGAGAGAGAGAGAGAGAGAGAGAGGGAGAGAGATGGAGAATGAGTGAGTGAATGAGAGAGTGAGAGGAAGGAAGGGTAGAAGGGTGGATGAGTAAAGACGGAAAATATTAAAAGAAATAGATTACCCGGGGATGAGACTTGCAGAGTTGTAGAATTCACAAGAGTGAGTTACTAGGTCACTAAGAACCTACTGTGTTGAGTATTTGGTATTATTACACTTAATATATGACAGCTCCAGTGCTAATGAACATCAATTTGTGAATTCTTCAATAAGGGAAACTGGCTGCGAACGGAACATTGGCCGAGGCTCCAGCGCTAAGAAGTTGGAGTAGCCAGAGCCTTACAAGAGAACCGTAATGATAGGCTGTGTGTGTGTCAAGGTTCGGGTGAAGGTGAAGGGACTCATGTGGTGACCTACGTCTCCACAGTGAACATAGGGTCAATAGTGCTGTGTGAACACGGGGTCACCAGCAGTGACACAGTATAACAGTGTGCCCAGGGTAACTCCAGCATACAAAGTGTAACCTGGAGTACAGAGTAACCAGTGACAACAGTGCACACAGTGTCACTGAGAACCACTGTCACCAGTGACCACAGTGTCATTGGGAACCACCGTTACCAGTTACCACAGTGGCGCTGGGAACCAGTGACAAGTGTCACTAGGAACCACTGTCACCAGTGACGCTGTGGTCACTGGGAGCCAGTCACTGGTGACCACAGTGACACTGGGAACCACTGTCACCAGTGACCACAGTGACATTGGGAATCACTGTCACCAGTGACTAGTGTCATTGGGAACCACTGTCACCAGTGACCAGTGTCACTATGAACCACTGTCACCAGTGACACTGTGGTCACTGGGAACCACTGTCACCAGTGACCACAGTGACACTGGCAACCACTGTCACCAGTAATGAGTGCCACTGGGAACCACTGTCACCAGTGACCAATGTCACTGGGAAATACTGTCACCAGTGATGAGTGTCATTGGAAACCACTGTCACCAGTGACCACAGTGTCACTGGGAACCACTGTCACCAACGACCAGTGTCACTGGGAACCACCCTTACCAGTGACCAGTGTCACTGGGAACCACTGTAACCACTGACTAGTTTCACCGGGAACCACAGCCACTAGTGACCAGTTTCACTGGGAACCACTGTCACCAGTGACCAGAGTGTCACTGGGAACCACTGTCACCAGTGAGCAGTGACACTGGGAACCACTGTCACCAACAACCAGTGTCTCTGTGAACCACCCTTACCAGTGACCAGTGTCACGGGGAACCACTGTCACCGGTTACCACAGTGACACTGGGAACCACTGTCACCAACGACCACAGTGTTACTGGGAACTACCCTTACCAGTGACTAGTGCCACCGGGAACCACGGTCACCAGTGACCAGTTTCACTGGGAACCACTGTCACCAGTGACCACAGTGTCACTGGGAACCACCGTCATCAGTGACCACAGTGACACTAGGAACCACTGTCACCAGTGACCACAGTGATACTGGGAACCACTGTCACCAGTGACCAGTGACACTGGGAATCAATGTCACCAGTGATCAGTGACACTGGGAACCACTGTCACCAGTGACCACGGTGGCACTGGGAGCCACTGTCACCAGTGACCACAGTGACACTGGGAACCACTGTCACCAGCGACCACAGTGACACTGGGAGCCACTGTCACCAGTGACCAGTGACACCGGGGACCACTGTCACCAGTGACCTTAGTGACAGTGACAACCACTGTCACCAGTGACCTTAGCGACACTGAGAACCACTGTCACCAGTGACCAGTTTCATAGGGAACCACTGTCACCAGTGACCAGTGACACTGGGAACCACTGTCACCAGTGACCAGTGTCACTGGGAACCACTTACCAGTGATCACAGTGACACTGGAAACCACTGTCACTAGTATCACAGGGAACCACTGTCACCAGTATCACAGGGAACCACTGTCACCAGTAACACAGGGAACCACTGTCACCAGTAATACAGGGAACCACTGTTACCAGTAACACAGGGAACCACTGTCACCAGTAACACAGGGAACCACTGTCACCAGTAACACAGGAAACCACTATCACCAGTAACACAGGGAACCACTGTCACCAGTATCACAGGGAACCACTGTCACCAGTAATACAGGGAACCACTGTCACCAGTAACACAGGGAACCACTGTCACCAGTAACACAGGGAACCACTGTCACCAGTAATACAGGGAACCACTGTCACCAGTAATACAGGGAACCACTGTCACCAGTAACACAGGGAACCACTGTCACCAGTAACACAGGGAACCACTGTCACCAGTAACACAGGGAACCACTATCACCAGTAACACAGGGAACCACTGTCACCAGTGACACAGAGAACCACTGTCACCAGTGACACAGGGAGCCACTGTCACCAGTGACACAGGGAGCCACTGTCACTAGTGACCACAATGTCACGTGAAGCTCCGGCCATTTCATTATCCAACCTGGAATTCAGGAAGACTTTGTGTATCACTGACAACTTCAGCATGTTATGATAAATAAAAGCATTCAACAAAGGAATACAAAGTATATCTTCTCCATATAAAAGGTTCATTAATAAGTATGGGCTAAATATATATATATATATATATATATATATATATATATATATATATGTATATATATATATATATATATATATATATATATATATATATAGATATATGTATATATATATGAGCCAGTTTCCCTAAGATGATGCAACAGGACTGTAAATATTCAATGGAACCACTGCAGTATTTCATAATTGTAGCCTCAGGACTGTGGAAAAGACTATTATTTATAACAATCTTGCTATAAGCAATTTATCTTGAAAATGTTCATTTTGAGCAAACATAGTACAAACAAATCTTACAAGCTAATGTATACACATTAACAACTAACCCACAATTTGGAGAGGATGTTGTTCTCTTCAATTTGTGAATTAGTTGTGAACTGTTCCAGCCACTGTATTGTGACTTTTATTCTCCAAGATAATCTATGGCTTCTGGAGAGTAATGTTTACAAAGCGTTGAACAAAATCACAATATGTATACAAATGAGAATAATATGAGACGACTAGCTAGTTGTGGTGCCAGTGAATATTTTCCGTCCGTCTCTGTACAGCACACAGCGCTGCGAGTAAAAACACACACAGCGTTTTACAAAACTCCGGATCAGTGCCTGTCGTCTGTGACCACATGAACCATGCATGACCATATGAACCATGCATGACCATATGAACCATGCATGACCATATGAATCATGCATGACCATATGAACCATGCATGACCATATGAACCATGCATGACCATATGAACCATGCATGACCATATGAACCATGCATGACCATATGAACCATGCATGACCATATGAACCATGCATGACCATATGAACCATGCATGACCATATGAACCATGCATAACTATGTGAACCATGCATTACCATATGAACCATGCATGACTATGTGAGCCATGCATGACCATATGAACCATGCATGACCATATGATCCTGCATTACCATATGAACCATGCATGGCCATATGAACCATGCATGGCCATATGACCCATGCATGACCATATGAGTCATGCATGACCACATGAACCATGCATGACAACATGAACCATGCATGACAACATGAACCATGCATGACCATATGAACCATGCATGACAACATGAACCATGCATGACCACATGAACCATGCATGACAACATGAACCATGCATGACCACATGAACCATGCATGACAACATGAACCATGCATGACCACATGAACCATGCATGACCACATGAACCATGCATGACCACATGAACGCAACACTTCTATAATATACTCGAGCTTCTCTCAGTCATTACATTATCTAACGTGTGTATTGTTTAAATTTATATATAACTTCCAATGTATAACCAGGTGCAAACTGCAGCAATCTCATATAAATGTGGACATTAAATAAATTTTGCTTCTATTACAAACACAACAGAGGTAATGAAAGCAATATACAATACACATATCCTTGCAGATGTCATGAACTATGGATGAGAAAATTAACTCCTCTTGAACATGGGAAGCAGAGGCCTTGCAGACGACAGCAACTCTACACGACAGCCTCGTACAGGAACAGGCTAGTGACTCGCCGAATAAGAAACAGGATGGCAACGCCAACAAGCAAGTGGGCGGTGGACCCGCGTGGGATGTGTTTACCAACAGTACATGTATCTGGGTGACGAAGAGCAACTAAGAGGTAACTGGGCCACCAGCAGTTGTGTTGGGGCTGCGCTGGCACCTACACTAGCGTCCATGATCAGAGAGGAGAGGAAGAGCACACACACAGATCCTGGAGCACACCAGAGAGGAGACACCTGGGGGGTGAGGGCTGCTGTTTAGCCTGGCATGGTCACACACCCAGCCTCCAAATAAAGTATAGAAGCTGTGCAAGGCAAGGTGCCATTCAGGCACTGTATCCTGCCACAGTGTACTCTCAGGTCCTTACAGGCCATGCACTCTATAACCGAACTTAAATCTCCTATAATAAATATGGGATTTATTATTTTATAATCTATGTACAAAGATGGAGACATTAATCACATACAACGTCTCCCAAGCATTTAAATTGAGGAATGTCTATATACGGCACTTCTACCAAAAGTACAAACGTCCAGACCATTAGTGTGAAACTTTAGTGTCAAGTAAGCTAACCTAACAACCTGTTATTTTGGCAAGTGTAACTTTCTTCTGCTGCTGACTAGGATACAGTTTTTCTCTTTATCAATCACATGTTATGTGATTCCACTGATACATACATACATACGTACATATATATATATATATATATATATATATATATATATATATATATATATATATATATATATATATATATATATATATATATGTCGTGCCGAATAGGCAGAACTTGCGAACTTGGCTTAAATAGCAACGCTCATCTTGCCATATAGGACAAGTGAAAATTTGTGTATGCAATAATTTCGCCAGAATCATTCTGAACCTAACGAAAAAAATCTATTTGATTGTGTTTGTTTAGTACTAAATTATTGTAAACGTATTTAAAATATATTTAGTTGGGTTAGGCTAAAATAAATTGCTCTTGTTATAATAAGGTTAGGTAAGTTTTCTAAGATTCTTTTGGTGCAAAATTAAATTTTTTTACATTAACATTATTGAAAAAAATATATCTTTAAACGTATAAGAGAAAATTTCAGAAAGGGCTTAATTTTAAATGAGTTCTTGCTAATTGACCAGTTTTACATATTCGGCACGACATATATATATATATATATATATATATGTATATATATATATATGTATATATATATATATATATATATATGTATATATATATATATATATATGTATATATATATGTATATATATATATATATATATATGTATGTATATATATATATATATATATATATATATATATATATATATATATATATACATTATTCTTACACTGTCATTCAACTTGTATTTATATACAGAACTTTAATATGAGATGAAAACTTGTAAGTTACCCAGCTGTTCCAAGCCTAAAGAAGAATGCATCAGAATATGATCAAACTTAGTAATATGGTTTCCTGATAAGTAATGTATTTAAATTAGTGTTTTTATTTTAAGATCTATAGGGCCATCACACACGTGGTATTCTGTTGACACCTCTACACCCTCCACCAAACTCTGATAAGACGTGGCTGATGTTAAACTGTCTTCAGTCCATCAGCCGTCGATAGGGTGTGGCTGGTATATTGACACCTGTACATCACCACTTACTGATTCAAGTGTCAGAAATTGATCCTCTGCACTTTATTTTTAACAACATTGTGTTTCTGTCACACTTCAACACAAAAATCATGACCTCCACGAGACGGGTCTTGGCGGTGTGTGTGGTGAGGCTGGCGGTGTGATGGTGTCGTGTAATGTTGGCAGGAAGCAACGATGGCAGCTGGGGCGGTGTAAGCAGCCAGGAAGTGAGGTAGTGCTCTGGCTTAGATGTCAAGTGGCATGTCAGCGCTGCCCTCCACGATGTCCACCTCGTCGTCTCCATCCTCCGCATCGTCATCAACGTAGTTACTCACTTCCTCGCTGTTCACTAGCGCTTCTGTGACGAAAGTTATCTGGTTATTACTGACAATCATTTGTTATGCTTATAAATCAGACCTATTCAAAATAAGTTGAAAAAAAAACTAACATTTACTGTGTAAAACAAGATATTTTTGTATAATACGAGAGTATGAGGTTGTTGTAGTTAACACTAATGTAGAATAACAAATATCTGTATGGTGAAAAATATTGTTTCAGTTGAGTTTAGAAAGTAAAGAAGAGAGGAGGTCATGTAGCAAACAGGAAGTGACGCAACATGTGCAACTTGCGCAAGTACCAGAAATCACCAGAACACTTAAAAATAGTCTGTATAATTGTTTTAAGGTTACTCCCAATTTCTTACTCATGACTTTATATATACAGGAAGCATAAAATAAGATACCAGTAATTATATGATAGGGAATACATTTATGTCTTATTCCTGAGTGATATTGATGGTCTATATGACTTAAAGAATTTGCAATTAACGTTGTGGCTGACTAGAGTGGTTGGTCTGGATGGGCTACGAAATCACATCAGTGACTAGTACAATGAAGCCATTGCAAGAGATGAGCTCATGAGAAAATAAACAATGCCATTCGAAGAGAGTGGTGGAATCTAAAAATTCCAGTTTTAACATTAATTTCTCAAGATATTCCCAGCACGCTAATTTGGTCTTGTCTTTTCAGTATGTTCCTCACACAAGACATTTTTTCAGTCTATATACAGGTTACTCAACGTAGTTTTATCTGACGTCGCTGTATCAGCTCGTGGCTGCATTTGAAATCCCTATATAAAGAGGCTGATAAGGAAATGGCAGGTGCAAATATGCTTTTCAGGATGTAGAATACCAAGTCAACTAAATTAAGGGAACTCAAACCTCATGTCTGGCATACATCGCTTCTGACGTATGACAGACGAGACCGTGTAAACCAAATTAATCAGCTGATGCCCTTCTGTAAATACACCTATGTTCGGTGAGTATGGGAGCGGCTAGGCGAACAGCTACACCAATCCGAATAGCCTGCAGGTAGAACTGAGTGCCTAAGGAGTAATTAGGAACAGCTAAAAGGAAATGTCCTGAATGTGCTGCCTTCACCGCTAGGAGACGAGTCTTATCCTTTCCTGAGGTATTGTTCCACGATCGGTTTGTGCTCTCTGCGAGGAACTGGTCTGCTTGAAGACCCTGTAAGGGTGTCCCACTGCGTGGCTGCTTCGATGAACTTTGTGCTCCTACAGCACCTCTCAAGCATTTGAGGACAATCTCCTTAACTAGTTCATTGGAAGCAATACACGAAAACGGAAATACAGGTAATGTTACCTGCGTTGCCTTGCGCACCCCTATACCTCCCAGTCTCACTGGAAAGGTTGCTTGATCCATCGGTGATCCTTCAGTGACATTAAATACTTTTCTAAAGACAGATCACAGGAGTGTCATATTCACTGAGTGTTGGGTTGTCGAAAGAGGGTGCACACCTCAAGAAATAAGTTAGTCTTGGCAGAGTTAGAGACTCCTTGTGAAGAGATATAGGGCTTCATGGGCATCCAGATCAATTATTCTCTCCTCCATCCTCTTCAGGTCATTGAGTTTGCTCTTAAGGACTATGTTGATGGCCTGATGACCCAACGGTGCTCCCTATAAGATGGTGGTATTTGAGGCTTCAGGAAGGACTGTTCGCACAGTTGTAATTATTTTCTGGTTTGTTGTGATGATTTCACACTTGGGGGGATTGAGAATGAGTTAATCCATCTAAGTGTGAGGGTGAAGTCACAGGCTTCTCCCTGTGACTTCACTAGTTGTAGGTCCTCTAGAAGGGTCTCTTCTGTACCTGCCAGAGTGCCATAATCCAGGTACCAGATACTGAGTTCGCTGCGCAAATTGGAAGTGAATTCTCTTATCGCCATGCAGAAGAGAAACTGAGCGAGTGGATCACCCTGCTGCACCTCCTCTGATGAAGTGATTTCTTGCTCGCCAAATAAAAGAATTGAAGTTTTGCTGTAGGGTGAAATTTCTAGATTTTACCCTGTAGGTGTTTGAGTACTTTCGTGCCCTACCACCCAGTTTATATATTTTTAAAAACCCTTTTTTTTAAATGATAGAGTGAAGTGATACGTATGGTTATATATTGATGAGTACAATAGATTAGGCATTTACATGCATGTAGAATTGTAAGGAATATAAAAATTCTTCGAATAAGATGTGGACACTAATGGCATGCTTTTATATGGGCCAAAGGTTTCTGATCCTGTCGTGATAAAGTGGTACTGGTAGGCTTAGTAACTCTACTTGTTAAGCTTGTGATCGTTCCTGCGATCAACAGGAATATATGTATCAGCCAGGGTAGATGTGCAAGTATATTACCACACCAGTAGCCTACCATTCTTCCAGTAATATAATGTGATCCCATTAGGGTGGCTGGCAGGCCTGTTATGTAGTAAAGATCGAGATTCTCTCTCGGCTGGACATAAAGCTGTAGCAAGGCTTCTCTTAATCTCGTTGTGTTTAGCAACTGTGACTCAGTTGGCAACACACTTAGCTCACATACTGAGTGCATGTGGTTTAATTCCAGGCATATTTCCTTACACCTGCTGTCCCTTTTCACCTAGCAGTAAGTAGGAACCTGGATGTTAGCCGACTGTTGTGGGTTGCATCTTGAGGGACAAGATTAATGGACCTCAGTGGAAATAAGGCAGACAGTCCCCGATGACACACTGACTTTAGTGGGTTATCCTGGCTGGCTAACCCACCTGGTTAAAAATCCGAACAAAATCTTATCTCGCTATTTTAGGAGTCTGGAAAGTTCAGACCTTGCAGACCGTACTGGTCAGATACCAGTTTCCTGCAAATGCTCTTGTGCTCAGTTTGAATAAAGGCTGAATGTCTGCTGCTCTAGACATGAGCCAGTCGCTAAAAATGGGCACTGTATGGAGAAAGTCGCTGGAGTGATTTACATTCACAGCTAAAAGATGTGCTCCTATACTTGCAGAGTTTGCAACCTCAAACATCGCTGCAGCAACTTTTTGTTTAATGATATTGCTGTCCCAATTGGATTGTCTGTGAGCCAGTGTTTCAGCTAGGTTTCTCTGTGCTGGGATTATCCATCCGCGCCAGATTCCGTATATTTTCTGGTATAATTTCCTTCGCCAGCTCGTTGCATCCTCTGGATGACAATAAGATTCCTGGCAAGGCAATCTGTAGGCTGTGCGTATGCCCAGTCCTTCTTGTATGACTGAACGTGTGGCTGGTTTCTGCTATATTTTTTCCTGGGAAAGGTTTACGCCTTTTCCTAGCAGGACTTTAAAAGGGAGTCATACTCTCTCAGATTTATTGAAAATGTAATTATGATAAGTATAAAATTAAATATGTGACGTATGAATATAAAGGTTGAAATTATGTAGGAGAAATATATGAGTGATTAATATATTCATGTGTATATTGAAGGGAGAGATACCAACTTGTGTGTGTGTGTGTGTAATGGAAACATACCAACATGGGAAAACACGTACCACAGTTAGGGGTACCCCGGGTACGTGTGTTGGGCAGTTCGACGCCGTGCCTGTCCACGCACCAGCAAACTCCTGCTCCGGCATGGCACTGTGTCGCTTGGTAGTAACCCTCGCTGTCACACTCTGGGATGTAACCCCCTGCACACGTCAACATCATCATCACATCATCATCACATCATTAATATTAAGTCAGGGATGGATCCCTGCATACGTGCAAGCAACAAGGGCAATATTAGTCAATGATGCACCAGATTGCATACATCAACAGTGCATTATTAATATTAAATCAAGGTTGTACCTACCTTGCACACACAAACATTGACAAGATCAATAGTAAGTGAAGGATACGTCCTCCTGCACACATCATTAAGTCAGGATTAATATATATATATATATATATATATATATATATATATATATATATATATATATATATATATATATATATATATATATATATATATATATATATATATATATATATATATATATATATATATATATATATATATATATAAAGTTATCTGGAAGCCTACAGAAAAGTGAGATAGAAATGCATATGAGGTGAGTTGAGTGACTTACCAAGCAAGCCCTTGCTAGCTTTACGGAGAGCAGCACACGGCCGCTCTGACTTGTCGAAACACTTGCACCATTCCCGTGCCGATAGGAAGATATCCCTGAAAGTGGTCCATATACTGATTATCTTATATAGAACGAAGACTGCAAATGTGACAGTAGTTAACATAATGACTGTCTTATCATGTAGATTAAAGACTGTGAGTGGAACAGTAATGTATATATTGATTTTTTCTAGATGCATTTCGGGTCATAAGTATGACAGTAGTTCATGAAGTGACCCTTATGACATAGATTAAAGACTGCAAGTGGGATACCATTTTACATATTGATCCTCTTACAGAATAAAGAATGTAAATGCGTCGATGAAAACACAAATGGAGCCAATTCATTCTTAGATTATGCTTTACGTTATCAAAACTATGAATCAAGGCCATCCTATGAGACTTCTGACCTTCCAGGTTAAGAAGAAAGTTGTAGCATCGAGTATTTTACAACAACAATGGCTAATTTCGACTTTTGCTTTGTTGTGTACGCATTACGTACTTCTCTTCACATATGGTAACTTTATCAGTGTTAATGTACACAATACCAGTCACTGAGTCCAGTCTCCACCTCACCTGTGTTCACGTTGATTGTAATACGCTGTGTCACAGTAATCTTAGATTTGGGTATCAGTCAATCTAACGCATGAGTGGACAAACCTACAAACACGATCGTACCGTTATACACCACGTAAACTACTGCTCACATCCTTGAGTTGTTGTGCGTTTGTCAGTCTGCACTCATGACCTGTCATCTACCAGTTATCCTGGCGCTTTAAGACAGCGCTCTGCCCTGTGACTGCTATCTCTCGGTGTGACTGACTTCTGCCTCCCGCCCGTGATTTTTATATAACAGCTATTTCAGATCTAGCAAGACTCTTAACAGCTTAACCAGATTTAGCATGACTATTAACAACTTATGTTCTTATAGGAAATATGGCTTAATGTTAAATAAATGGATACAGATGCAACTAATGTGATATTTTACTGGGGCAACATTTCGCTCTCCAGGAGCTTAGTCAAGCTTAGTCAAGCTTAGTCAAGCCATTACTGCAATAAAATGCGTTAGTTGCATCTGTCTCCATTTACCTAACATTCTGTCGGTAATTCAGCCATTACTACTAACGTGTCTTAAGTATAAATATTCTCTATATTATGCAAGTTATTATCCTTAATTTCACTTCTGTAAGTAATTTATTAAGGCTCTTTGAGTATCAGAACTTCCATGATGTTATGAAGCTCCTGGCGGTCATAAGAACCTAAGAACATAAGAATGAATGAACACTGCAGAAGGCCTACTGGCCTATGCGAGGCAGGTCCAGTTCTCCCACCGGCTTTAACCAATGCCTTGACGTAGTCAGGTCAGTCACATTCATTGGCTAACTCATTTTAATGGTAAAATTTTTTTTTGTGTATGACGTGTGTCTGAGGAAGTCATCCCGACCTGAATGTCAGACCCGTTAATACCGTAGTTAATATTATTAAACGTAACCTTCTGTAATAGTTTATTATAACACACAGAAAAAAATATACAAAATAACCACTGTGAAAAAACAGTGAATTCTCAAGAGATTTCGTGATTTCTAACATTATCAAGATTCCTCGATAAGGTGAAACATCACGAAAGTGCTTATAAATTCACTATTTTTTTCACAGTTGTTATTTTGTATGTTGTGATATCACCTGTTTGCTGTTATCTTATTGCGTACAGAAAAATATATGATTTGTATGAAATTATACATTCTTATAGATAAACTAGACATTTATATACACTATACATATTCCAGTTGAAAGTAACATTCCACAAATTTCCTCTGACCACCAATTTCTCCTGATTGCCTCAATTATGAGTTCTATTTGAGTGTGAATAAGATGAATGTGTTTGCTTACCTGTCCAGGTCGCACCGATCAATGAAAGGTTTAATACATCGCTCGTGGTCATCATGTTCCAGTTGGTAGAGTTCCTTCACACTGAGGCGACCATCACCGTCACTGTCCAGGTGACCCAACATCCACGAAACCTCTGGCTTGCACCACGATGGAGCTGCAACACAGTCGGCTTACAGCACGATGGCCTCTTTCTCTTTCTCTCTCTCTCTCTCTCTCTCTCTCTCTCACACACACACACACAGTGTAGTAACTTGCTTAACACTATGTGAAGGCTGCAACACCTGTCTTTAAATAATATTTTTCAAGCCTATTTTTAATATCTAAGTTCTGTCAGTGTTTGTTATTATTGTTAGTGTTGGTTTGTGTGAAAGATATCTCCGAGGATATTAATTTTAGTGTTTGTGTGTGTGTGTTTGTGTGTGTGTGTGTGTGTGTGTGTGTGTGTGTGTGTGTGTGTGTGTGTGTGTGTGTGTGTGTGTGTGTGTGTGTGTGTGTGTGTTTGTATGTGTGTGTACTCATCTAATTGTACTCACCTAATTGTGGTTGCAGGGGTCAAGACTCAGCTCCTGGCCCCGCCTCTTCACTAAGTGCTACTCGGTCCTCTCTCTCCCTGCTCCATGAGCTTTATCATACCTCATCTTAAAGCTATGTATGGTTCCTGCCTCCACTACCTCACTTGCTAGGCTATTCCACTTCCTGACTACTCTATGACTGAAGAAATACTTCCTAACATCCCTTTGACTCATCTGGGTCTTCAACTTACAATTGTGACCCCTTGTTTCTGTGTCCCTTCTCTGGAACATCCTGCTCTGTCCACCTTGTCTATTAAACGCATTATTTTGCATGTTGTTATCATGTCTCCCCTAACCCTCCTGTCCTCCAGTGTCGTCAGGCCGATTTCCCTTAACCTTTCTTCATAGGACATTCACCTTAGCTCTGGAACTAACCTTGTTGCAAACCTTTGCACTTTCTCTAATTTCTTGACGTGCTTGACCAGGTGTGGGTTCCAAACAGGTGCTGCATACTCCACGGTGTACAGCGTCTTGAACGATTCCATACTAAGGTATCGAAACGCTATTCTCAGGTTTGCCAGGCGCCCATATGCTGCAGCAGTTATCTGGCTGATGTGTGCTTCTGGAGACATGCTCGATGTTATACTCACCTCAAGATCTTTCTCCTTGAGCGAGGTTTGCAGTCTTTGGCCACCTAGCCTATACTCCGTCTGCTGTCTTCTTTGCCCTTCCCCGATCTTCATGTGTGTGTATGTGTGTGTGTGTGTGTGTGTGTGTGTGTGTGTGTGTGTGTGTGTGTGTGTGTGTGTGTGTGTGTGTGTGTGTGCGTGTGTGTTTAATTCATTAACTTTTCGCTCTCGGTGCTCTGACCTTCGACAGAGACGTTGTAACCCTCATGTAATTCGGGCGTTACAAAGCTTGAGTTACGGTATTTTAATAAAAACTATTGTTTCTTATGAGCATTTATTATATTTGGTGGAGGATTGTGTTGAGTGACTGATGAGGAGGATTAGGGACACCTACAAGGATGACTGATGTGGCAGACACAGGACACACAAAGATGACTGATGTGGCACACACAGGACACACCAAGATGACTGGTGTGGCAGACACAGGACACACCAAGATGACTGATGTGGCAGACACAGGACACACCAAGATGACTGGTGTGGCAGACACAGGACACACCAAGATGTCTGATGTGGAAGACACAGGATACACCAAGATGATTGATGTGGCAGACACAGGACACACCAAGATGATTGATGTGGCAGACACAGGACACACGAAGATGATTGATGTGGCTGATACAGGACACACGAAGATGATTTATGTAGCAGACAAGGGAACCATAAAGATGGTTGATGTGGCAGACAAGGGACACATAAGGATGATTGATGTGGCAGACAAGGGAGCCACAAGAAAAGCCTTAACGATGAAATCTGTTATTAAATTAACACTGGTGAAGCCTGAATGTGACTGAAGATGATATGAGAGGTGACAGGTGTGTGGTGGTGTCAGGTGACCGGTAGCTGGAGAACAAGTGCAGGAGAGGAGCTGGAGGGGAAGGAAGAGAGACTCGAGGAGAGAGAGAGAGAGAGAGAGAGAGAGAGAGAGAGAGAGAGAGAGAGAGAGAGAGAGAGAGAGAGAGAGAGAGAGAGAGAGAGAGAGAGAGAGAGAGAGAGAGAGAGAGAGAGAGATAGATGAAGGTGAAAGTAAATATTTTGGAATTCTGAAGTAAGAGAAAACATGGAAGAGAGGAGAGAAAGGGGAGGATATGGAAAAGATAGTGGTGGGGTAATAGGGAAGAGAGAGAGAGAGAGAGAGAGAGAGAGAGAGAGAGAGAGAGAGAGAGAGAGAGAGAGAGAGAGAGAGAGAGAGAGAGAGAGAGAGAGAGAGAGAGTAGTGAGAAAGTGACATCACCGTTTACTGTACGCTAGGGTGCGCAGGGAGAGTGGAACAAATAAGAGAAGGGAGAAAGAGGGAAGGCGAGATTTAGTGTGTGGGGTGGAGGCAGCAAACAGGTAGCTGTGTCAATATAAAGTGACACCAGGGGCAGGGGCGTGTCACTTCTGCCAAAAAATCTACAACTCATCAAGTTAAAATAAGCTAAACAGAGGTACGATGCGTGAGCCAGAATAATCTGTCGTAGTCTGAGGCCTCAACAACAGTGTGCAGTCTCGAAGGGAGGAAGAGACAATGTGGTTGACGAACTCGCAAATGACCCGCACTTTGGTGAGGAAACTTACTGGACCATTGTGAGGTTATAACCAAGTGAGGTAGCGGAGAGGTCGGAAGACTGGCGGAGAGGAAGGAGTGGTGGTGGTGTTGGTGGTATCACTACTACTACTACTGTTACTACTGTTACTATTGCTACTACTGCCACTACTACCGTTACTATTACTGCTACTACTACTACTACCACTACTACTGCTACCACTGCTGCTACTACTACTATTACTACCACTGCTACCGACACCACTACTACTATTACTACTACCACTACTACCACCACCACTACTTCTATTACTACTACCACTACTACTATTACTACTACCACTATTACCGTTACCACTACTGCTACTACTACTACTACTACCACTACTGATATTACTGCCACTACTACTACCACCACTACTACCATTAGTACTACGATTACTACTACCACTACTACTACTACTACTACTACTACTACTACCACCACCACCACCACCATCACCACCACCACCACCTCCACCACCACTACTTCCTTCTCCCTCTCTCCCCTCCTGTCTTCTGGACATCTCTGCTTTATCTCGCTCAGTTGTAACTTGACAATGGTAAGGGATGAACCTACATGTCATCATAAGTTTTGTCTTCTAAGTATAGGATATTTATGATTCCTTCCAGCCACATATATTGTGAATTTGTATTGTTCTTGGCTGAGAGAACGTCAAGAGATAGTATATCACTTTTGCTGTCACAGTCAGCTCGGTGACTAATGAGACTTAAACAGTAATTTTCTGACTTATGAGTCTTCTACCTCGGTTTCCCTTTTCATCACCTTCACCTTATATTTCATTTATTACCGTTGTGGTAAGTTATGTGACGTAAAAAAATACCTAACCTAAATAAAGTGAATAGTGAAAATCGCTCCAAATCACAAGTGACATATTCACACAGAAACTTCCAGGCTGATGTTGCCTTCTTACCTTTAGTGACAGCCTTGGATCGGCTGCGAGCGTCGGCCATGATGACGGAGAACCAGTCGAGCATGCGGTTACCCATGGCCTCTAGTGCGTCCTGAGTGCACTCTGTGGACGACACACATTATTACTACCTTCCACCCAGCTCATGCTCCAAGCTCAAACTTACGCGTGTGTAGAGCTTTATTAAGGACTTGATGAAGCTCTACACAGAGCGATAAGTTGTCACAAAAAGAAATTTCTTCAGCCTGTGTTTTTGTTTTCATAGTTATCGTTAACACGCCATTTAATCTAATAATAATAATAATAATAATAATAATAATAATAATAATAATAATAATAATAATAATAATAATAATAATAATTTGTTTTAATAAACTACTCGGGATATAGAGAAATGGATGGGAATCGTATATACATGAGACTTAATTTTTTTTTGGGTCAGTGTTTAGTGCAGAGATTCCACCAAATTGACTGGTCATTTATAGCTTAAATGCACAATATTAACTATATTACAATATAAATAGTTTTTATGTTGGAAAAAAACTGTTATCAAATGTGTTTATTCTAAATTATTATTATTATTATTATTATTATTATTATTTTGTAGTATGTTTAGATGCGAGAGAGTAAGTGAAACATGGCGTGCTTCTCCCGTAGACTTTAACACGTGTTGTTTACGATATATTGACGGACTGGTTGAGTTGTATCCCACTCCAGTATAACGTAGCCTAACCTAACTTTACTTAACCTAACCTAACATAACTTTATTTAACCTAACCTAGCCTAACTTTACTTAACCTAACCTAGCCTAACTTTATTTAACCTAACCTAACCTAACTTTACTTAACCTAACCTAACCTAACTTTACTTAACCTAACCTAACCTAACTTTACTTAACCTAACCTAACCTAACTTTACTTAACCTAACCTAACCTAACTTTACTTAACCTAACCTAACTTAACCTAACCTAACCTAACCTAACCTAACCTAACCTAACCTAACCTAACCTAACCTAACTTTACTTAACCTAACCTAACCTAACTTTACTTAACCTAACCTAACCTATCTTTACTTAACCTAACCTAACCTAATTTTACTTAACCTAACCTAACCTAACTTTACTTAACCTAACCTAACCTACCTTTACTTAACCTAACCTAACTTAACCTAACCTAACCTAACCTAACCTAACTTTACTTAACCTAACCTAACCTAACCTAACCTACCTTTACTTAACCTAACCTAACTTAACCTAACCTAACCTAACCTAACTTTACTTAACCTAACCTAACCTAACTTTACTTAACCTAACCTATCCTAACTTTACTTAACCTAACCTAACCTAACCTAACCTAACTTTACTTAACCTAACCTATCCTAACTTTACTTAACCTAACCTAACCTAACTTTACTTAACCTAACCTATCCTAACTTTACTTAACCTAACCTAACCTAACCTAACCTAACTTTACTTAACCTAACCTATCCTAACTTTACTTAACCTAACCTAACCTAACTTTACTTAACCTAACCTAACCTAACTTTACTTAACCTAACCTATCCTAACTTTACTTAAGCTAACCTATCCTAACTTTACTTAACCTAACCTAACCTAAGTTTACTTAACCTAACCTAACCTAACTTTACTTAACCTAACCTAACCGAATGTAACCTGAAAGAAAAAGTTTTAACAATTTACAGAACTCGTTACCATCACCAAACTCGTTACCATCACCAAACTCGTTACCATCACCAAACTCGTTACCATCACCAAACTCGCTACCATTACCAAACTCGCTACCATCACCAAACTCGCTACCATCACCAAACTCGTTACCATCACCAAACTCGCTACCATCACCAAACTCGTTACCATCACCAAACTCGCTACCATTACCAAACTCGCTACCATCACCAAACTCGCTACCATCACCAAACTCGCTACCATCACCAAACTCGTTACCATCACCAAACTCGCTACCATCACCAAACTCGTTACCATCACCAAACTCGCTACCATCACCAAACTCGCTACCATCACCAAACTCGCTACCATCACTAAACTCGCTACCATCACCAAACTCGCTACCACTAAACTCGCTACCATCACCAAACTCACCATCAACTCGCTACCATCACCAAACTCGTTCACCATCACCAAAAACTCGCTACCATCACCAAACTCGCTACCATCACCAAACTCGCTACCATCACCAAACTCGCTACCATCACCAAACTCGCTACCATCACCAAACTCGCTACCATCACCAAACTCGCTACCATCACCAAACTCGCTACCATCACCAAACTCGCTACCATCACCAAACTCGCTACCATCACCAAACTCGCTACCATCACTAAACTCGCTACCATCACCAAACTCGCTACCATCACCAAACTCGCTACCATCACCAAACTCGCTGGAGCCACTAGTCTAAATACTGACCTCTTTTTCTCTACAAACTTGCTTACTCTAGACAAACACAACTGTTACTAGAGCACTCGGGCTCTATGATTAAGTTTTTAGGCATCTTCTAAAGTAGACAGCATCATTTTAGAAGACCTTGGCAGTTGCTTCAGCGCTGCAGTTATGAAATTCTTCAGTATTCTCTCTATTGTATTCATCAATTCAAAAGATAACTGTATTGTTAATTTAAATGATTTAATACAAATGCAAGTAGATAATCTACGCAGAGGTAGTAGATACACTTGTCTCAGTGTTGCATGTAGTGGATACAATAATCTCAGTGTTGTACAGAGCTGGTGGATACTCTAATTCCAGTGTTGTACAGAGCTGGTGGATACTCTAATTCCAGTGTTGTATAGAGCTGGTGGATATACTAATCTCAGTGTTGTATAGAGCTGGTGGATATACTAATTTCAGTGTTGTATAGAGCTGGTGGATACACTAATTTCAGTGTTGTATAGAGCTGGTGGATATACTAATCTCAGTTTTGTATAGAGCTGGTGGATACACTAATCTCAGTGTTGTATAGAGCTGGTGGATATACTAATTTCAGTGTTGTATAGAGCTGGTAGATATACTAATCTCAGTGTTGTATAGAGCTGGTGGATATACTAATCTCAGTGTTGTATAGAGCTGGTGGATACACTAATCTCAGTGTTGTATAGAGCTGGTGAATATACTAATCTCAGTGGTGTATAGAGCTGGTGGATACACTAATCTCAGTGTTGTATAGAGCTGGTGGATATACTAATCTCAGTGTTGTATAGAGCTGGTGGATACACTAATCTCAGTGTTGTATAGAGCTGGTGGATACACTAATCTCAGTGTTGTATAGAGCTGGTGAATATACTAATCTCAGTGGTGTATAGAGCTGGTGGATACACTAATCTCAGTGTTGTATAGAGCTGGTGGATACACTAATCTCAGTGTTGTATAGAGCTGGTGGATACACTAATCTCAGTGTTGTATAGAGCTGGTGAATATACTAATCTCAGTGGTGTATAGAGCTGGTGGATACACTAATCTCAGTGTTGTATAGAGCTGGTGAATATACTAATCTCAGTGGTGTATAGAGCTGGTGGATATACTAATCTCAGTGTTGTATAGAGCTGGTGGATATACTAATCTCAGTGTTGTATAGAGCTGGTGGATACACTAATCTCAGTGGTGTATAGAGCTGGTGGATATACTAATCTCAGTGTTGTATAGAGCTGGTGAATATACTAATCTCAGTGGTGTATAGAGCTGGTGGATATACTAATCTCAGTGTTGTATAGAGCTGGTGGATATACTAATCTCAGTGGTGTATAGAGCTGGTGGATATACTAATCTCAGTGTTGTATAGAGCTGGTGGATACACTAATCTCAGTGTTGTATAGAGCTGGTGAATATACTAATCTCAGTGGTGTATAGAGCTGGTGGATACACTAATCTCAGTGTTGTATAGAGCTGGTGAATATACTAATCTCAGTGGTGTATAGAGCTGGTGGATATACTAATCTCAGTGGTGTATAGAGCTGGTGGATATACTAATCTCAGTGTTGTATAGAGCTGGTGGATATACTAATCTCAGTGGTGTATAGAGCTGGTGGATACACTAATCTCAGTGTTGTATAGAGCGTCTTACTACACTAATCTTACACACACACACACACACACACACACACACACACACACACACACACACACACACACACACACACACACACACACACACACACACACACACACACACACACACACACACACAGACTCACCATTTGGTCCCCACACTGTGTTTGTAGGTTTGTGTGTCGCTTCGTTGGTGCGCCGAGACCACTGTCGCCTCTGTACCTGTAGCATGAAGAAGAGTATGTGAGCAAACTGTTGTTACACGCGCGCTGCACTGCTGGTGTTGAATACAACCAAGAACCTGTATTACATTCACTGGGTTGTATAAAAATAGAATACATCTAGTGTATAATATGAAATACACCAGGTGTTGTAAGATATATATATATATATATATATATATATATATATATATATATATATATATATATATATATATATATATATATATTTATATATATATATATACATGTATGGACAACGTATACATCAAGTATACAAGTATAATGCATCAGGTATACATGTAATACATCAGGTGTATGATATATGCATCGATTTCCTAAATATAATACAAGGAGAGTATGAACAGAATACAGTAACTGTAACTCACATTGTATTTGTCCATCTGTCTGTAGTTTTCTTTTTCGTATTTGTCATTGTATTTCTTGTAGCTGCTCTTTTCGTGGTCATTATTCTTTTTGTAATTGTTCTTGACTCTTGTGAGACGACTACGAACTCTGTTAGTGAATTTATCACCCTCCCTGTTGTGTTTGTCCCTCCTGTTGCCGTTGTCTCTGTTGTGCGTCTGTTGCTGTGCCTCTCGCAGCCGTCCGCGCGTTGTGTTGTCCCTGTCTTCTGGCCTGCTGGAGGAGGAGACGGAGGCTGTGGAAGAGGAGGAGGAAGAGGCGGTATCAGAAGTGAGCGCCTCAGCCACAGGCTCATTCTTGGTAGCTCGCAGCTTGCTGAGGTAGGCGTCATGTCTCTCTCGCTGTCGTTCCTTCTTGGCTGTGTGCGAGTTGGTGTCTGAAATCCGCGAGTTGTTATTTAGTGCATGCGCTCTTAAGTATTAAATATTGGTTTAAGAGCAGGCACATCAGGACCCCCGAGCCAGGCAACTTAGGGAAACTAGTCCTAAATGGGTAAAAGACAGGGTCAGGAGTTGAGACACTGAGAGATACTATTTTAGTGCATATATTCTCAGCAAGTACACTGGAGAGGGAAGCAACAACAGACTGAGGTGCCACAATTTCATAACACCTACAATAACGAGGTATACAAATTGCTAGTTGCTTTAAGCAAGGGCCCTGTTAGTAATAGCTGAAACAAGAGTGATGTATATTACGACGATCCTAATCTGTGTGGATGATTCACCGCAGAAAATGACGGTTTCATATTTCATATGCTATCGCGGTCTTTTCTTTTTTTCGTCCTGTTAGGCTGTTGGTGATGGCTCAAAGACAGGTGGAACTTACGGTCAGATGCTATCCACTCCAGAGAGATGTGACGTTATTTGAAATGATGACATAAGTAGGTTAACTAGTCAATAATCCTGGTTATATCTGAGCTTCCCCAGATATGAGAACAGTACTCTAAACATGGGTAGACGGGCAGCTTCCCAGATGTGAGAACAGTACTCTAGACAAGAACAAGTAAGACTTTGTAGAGCTGAAGAAGTTGGGAAAAAGTAAAATATTTTCTGAACCTGAAGAGAATTCCAAACGTTACTCAGACATCCTGGGCAATATTAGGAATGTGAAGCTACCCGGACAAATCACGAGCGACTGTCAGGTTCAGGATATTGATAGACTTTTGGAGTTTTATATTTGAACTTTCGGGGTAAACACAATAAATAATCGGCAAGTGTTTGTTTTAGTTTTGAAGCCAAAAATCATGATTTAATACAGATTAAATAACAGAGATGTAAGTGATCCAAGACGCGTTAACATTAACTTGATGCAATACTCCAGGTATTTGTGGATAGCACTGACTGTACTGTGAAGATCATTTGTAAACAATGGTAAGAGAGGAGACAAGTGAGTGCTCTGCGGAACACCTCAGTTGATTAATGAAGACGATGAATAATTTAACAAGCTGGACCTGTCAGAAGGAAAGCTAAAACTTTATTTGCAGAAGAGTGGAAAACCGGTTTGGCAGAATGGATAATAGATTTTTTTTTCTGAATACATTGCTAGAAGTTTAAAAAATGCGCAGAGCTATGGCGAAATATTGGCAGATGAAAGACCAGTGTGGAAGGAAAGAGAAGTAACAAGGTTCTTATGGAACCCATCCTGATGATGACAGTAGCGAAGTGAAAAGATAATGGATGTTTTTGAGAAGTCTCTCTTGTGGACGTCAAGACAACTGGAGTCCTTTCTTTCTTCCTTCACGATGGGTTCTTGATGCAAAGAACTGCATCTGTCTTCCCCTCTCATGGATCGAACCTGATTTCTTCCCATTCCCACAAACATTGCATGACCCCCCATTCCTATGGGTTTAGCGCTTAGCCTTAAATATAATAATATACAGGTTTTTGCATGAGACGTCATGGGCTGCTGACTCATGTCGGCCATATTGGACGTCTAACCTCACTGACAATCACGTATACATGCCACACACACACACACACACATACACACACACACACACACACACACACACACACACACACACACACACACACACACACACACACACACACATACATACACACACACACACACACACAGGTTTGTATACAGCTTGGGTGCTCTTGTGTCACCACCACGTAATCCACGTTAATGCTCTTGTCTCTTCCTCTTGGAGAGTTCAGCAGGTCCATAATTCCTGCCTCGCCTCCTGCAGCCACTCTCATAATGGGCTGTTTGTAATGAGCTTTGGCATTGTAAGAATTACCTCAAGTAGTATTAAAGTTTAATCTCGTGCCACTGACACTGGTTCATGACACTGCCACTGACTCATGACAATGACACTGACTCATGACACTGACATTCTAATGAGTTAAACTAGAAAATCTTCTGAAAGAACGCACCTCTTGAAATTCACTCTGATATACACCAGGAATCTACGATAAGTTACTCTGATCTCCACCAGGAATCTACGATAAGTTACTCTGATCTCCACTGCTGTCTCTACTGGGAACCTGTTCATAAATAAACTCTCCTGATGCTGAAAAAGAACTCATGATCCAAGGCTCTAAAGATGTAACATCAAGGTTCCGGCATAACAGCATCATCAAGGTGTACTAGCAGGCCGACTGCTGTACCCCTCAGTATTCGATAAATTCTTGTATTTACATCTGACTATGTTGGTCTCTCTTGCCTGTATAATGTGCTACCACGAGGTGCAAGTTATCAGACTTGGAAAAGCCTGATATGCAGGTGAATTGTCATAAATAAAGGTTCCATTTGTTACTGGCATGTCTTTATCAAACATAATTTGCCGGTAGTCCCTTGACATCAATTGCGCCAATTATAACATCAACGATGTTGAACAACACAGTTATACAGGAGACTCTTATGAAGGATACTACTGAGCACCGAGCACTGAGCACCGAGCACTGAGCACCAAGCACCGAGCACCGAGCACTGAGCATCGAGCACTGAGCACCGAGCACCGAGCACCGAGCACTGAGCATCGAGCACTGAGCACAAAGCACCGAGCACCGAACACTGAGCACCGAGCACTGAGCACCGAGCACTGAGCACCGAGCACCGAGCACTGAGCATCGAGCACTGAGCACCGAGCACTGAGCACTGAGCACAAAGCACCGAGCACTGAGCATCGAGCACTGAGCATCGAGCACTGAGCATCGAGCACTGAGCATCGAGCACTGAGCACTGAGCACTGAGCACCGAACACTGAGCACAAAACACCGAGCACCGAACACTGAGCACCGAGCACTGAGCACCGAGCACTGAGCACCGAGCACCGAGCACTGAGCATCGAGCACTGAGCACCGAGCACTGAGCACCGAGCACTGAGCACAAAGCACCGAACACCAAGCACTGAGCACCGAGCACTGAGCACCGAGCACTGAGCACCGAGCACCGAGCACTGAGGATCGAGCACTGAGCATCGAGCACTGAGCATCGAGCACTGAGCACCGAGCACTGAGCTCAAAGCACCCAGCACCGAGCACTGAGCACCGAGCACTGAGAACCGAGCACTGAGCACAAAGCACCGAGCACCGAGCACTGAGTACCGAGCACTGAGCACCGAGCACTGAGCACCGAGCACTGAGCACCGAGCACTGAGCACAAAGCACCGAGCACCGAGCACTGAGCACCGAGCACTGAGCACCGAGCACTGAGCACCGAGCACTGAGCACCGAGCACCGGGTACCGAGCACTGAGCACCGAGCACTGAGCACCGAGCACTGAGCACAAAGCACCGAGCACCGAGCACCGAGCACTGAGCACCGAACACTGAGCACCGAGCACCGAGCACCGAACACTGAGCACCGAGCACCGAGCACCGAGCACTGAGCACCGAGCACTGAGCACCGAGCACCGAGCACCGAGCACCGAACACTGAGCACCGAGCACTGAGCACCGAGCACTGAGCACCGAGCACCGAGCACTGAGCACCGAGCACTGAGCACCGAGCACTGAGCACCAAGCACTGAGCACCGAGCACCGAGCACCGAGCACCGAGCACCGAGCACCGAGCACCGAGCACCGAGCACCGAGCACCGAACACTGAGCACTGAAGTCACTTTCATGCTGGGGTCCCAACCTTACATCTTAGCTGTTCGTTATATACCCGAGTCTGTCCGGTGACTTTCGCTGAGGACAGAAGTTCCTGCCCAACCAAACGAAGCCTTTAAAGAAAGCACACAGAGAGCTGCCATACATGTTCATTTTCCTGAACAACTCTCAGTATTTATGTACCTCTCTCACCATCATGGTTGAGCAATGGCATAAAATACGAACAAGATGGGAAAACGGACACAAATGTGAATCTTTACTGAGTACGTTGCGGCCACACAGTGGACTTTATCAAGTCACAGTCAGATCTACCTGAGGAAAAAGTACATAAGTGTATATACTCACGTACTCCCTCTCTCAAAATGCACCCATGCGGGTTTCTCGCTCGCTTTGTAATGCAGTGTTAATAACTCAGGTTAGTTAGTGTGCTACCTACGTGACGCTGGCAATAAATAACTAATTAGCTACCCATAATGCAATGCAAATAATAATTCACACGGCTGATTAACTACCTATAATGTAATACAAAAAATAAATGAAATAACTTCTTGACTACAATACTGGAAACTGTTGTTGTTGGCAAAGTTCTTTCCATTTGTGACGTTCATCACAGGTCAGGTATATACAGTGTGTGTACTCTGGGAATACTGGTCAGGTATATACAGTGTGTGTACTCTGGGAATACTGGTCAGGAATATACAGTGTGTGTACTCTGGGAATACTGGTCAGGTATATACAGTGTGTGTACTCTGGGAATACTGGTCAGGTATATACAGTGTGTGTACTCTGGGAATACTGGTCAGGTATATACAGTGTGTGTACTCTGGGAATACTGGTCAGGTATATACAGTGTGTGTACTCTGGAAATACTGGTCAGGTATATACAGTGTGTGTACTCTGGGAATACTGGGCAGGTATATACAGTGTGTGTACTGTGGGAATACTGGTCAGGTATATACAGTGTGTGTACTCTGGGAATACTGGTCAGGTATATACAGTGTGTGTACTCTGGGAATACTGGTCAGGTATATACAGTGTGTGTACTCTGAGAATACTGGTCAGGTATATACAGTGTGTGTACACTGGGAATACTGGTCAGGTATATACAGTGTGTGTACTCTGAGAACACTGGGTAGGTATACACAGTGTGTGTACTCTGGGAATACTGGTCATGTATATACAGTGTACTCTAACAATACTGGGCAGGTATATACAGTGTACTCTGGGAATACTGGGCAGGTATATATAGTGTGTGTACTCTGGGAATACTGGGCAGGTATATACAGTGCGTGTACTCTGGGAATACTGGTCAGGTATATAGAGTGTGTGTACTCTGGGAATACTGGGTAGGTATATACAGTGTGTGTACTCTGGGAATACTGGGTAGGTATATATAGTGTGTGTACTCTGGGAATACTGGGCAGGTATATACAGTGTGTGTACTCTTGGAATACTGGGCAGGTATATACAGTGTGTGTACTCTGGAAATACTGGTCAGGTATGTACAGTGTGTGTACTCTGGGAATACTGGTCAGGTATATACAGTGTGTGTACTCTGGGAATACTGGGTAGGTATATACAGTGTGTGTACTGTAGGAATACTGGGCAGGTATATACAGTGTGTGTACTCTGAGTATACTGGGCAGGTATACAGTGTGTGTACTCTGAGAATACTGGGTAGGTATATACAGTGTGTGTACTCTGGGAATAATGGGCAGGTATATACAGTGTACTCTGAGAATACTGGGCAGGTATATACAGTGTGTGTACTCTGGGAATACTGGGCAGGTATATACAGTGTGTGTACTCTGGGAATACTGGGCAGATATATACAGTGTGTGTACTCTGGGAATACTGGGCAGGTATATACAGTGTGTGTACTCTGGGAATACTGGGCAGATATATACAGTGTGTGTACTGTGGGAATACTGGGCAGGTATATACAGTGTGTGTACTCTGGGAATACTGGGCAGGTATATACAGTGAGTGTACTCTGGGAATACTGGGCAGGTATATACAGTGTGTGTACTCTGGGAATACTGGTCAGGTATATACAGTGTGTGTACTCTGGGAATACTGGGATATCTTTATGTTGTAGACATTTCGCCATCCAGTGGCTTTATCAATACAATACACTGACATAAACTGGAAACCGTAGAAATATGTGCAAAAGATAGCAGAAGGTGAGATAGTAGTCAGTCCCTCATCCTAGGAGCAGGTGATGAGCACGGGAGTCTTGAAGAATTTGAAGTACAGGCAGGACGACTGGTACTCATACACTGGAATCAGATGAGCTACAGTAGACACTGTTATTGCAGTAGGCATTGTCTCTAGTAGGTGGGATTCCCCAGTGGAAGTACTGTAGGTCAGGTCCAAGATTTGGGCCAGAAGTAGCAAGTAGGTTTGGAGATGTCTTCTGTGCCAAGATTCCATAATGTTCCTATGTCTGACAAGATGTATAGAGGTCATCTCCACAACCTATCCGCTAACTCTTGGACATAACCTACAATACTTCCACTGGGGAATCCCGTCTATCAGTGACAGTGTCTTCATTTACTGCACCTCAGGTGACTCCAGTATAAGAGTGCCAGTCTACTTGCCTGAGCCGGTCTCAGTCCAGCCCTTCAGTGTACGGTGTATCACGATACTAATATTTTCTGCGCGTTCACCATGGTGTATTTTTATGCATCGAATTCAACGAGACGAAAAATTAAATAGCGTATAAATTGTTTGTTTCAAATACAATGAGCTGTGTTCGGTATTGAATATTATTCGAGGAAAGATACGACTGCAGATTTTTCTGGTTCTCTATATTTAAATGCAGAGGAACAATATTTCAAGGTGCCCTGAGGAAATCAGTATTTTAAGTCATTGTCTACTTAAAGAATATCTTGCAGGGAAGTTTAAGGTAAATTTCTGAGCACATACCAGCTTTACCGATAAAACAGGAGGACCCTAATGTATAAATACAACGTTTAAGGAGCCTTGCGATCGTAAACCGTGAAATAGAGGCATGTATTTTAAAGGTATTACTCGTGTTAAGGTGGAGCTTAGCAAGGTATGCCGGCACTCTACCAGCCAGTGTGTATACAGTGAGGACCCTGCAGTGTGTGTGCTCACCTATTTGTACGCATTTATGTTTGTGGTTACAGGAGTCGAGTCACAGCTCCTGACGCCTCCTCTTCGCTGGTCGCTACTAGGTCCACTCTTTCCCTGTTCCATGAGCTTTATCGTATCTCTTCCTAAGCCTATGTATGGATCCTGCTTCTACTGCATCACTCTCCCAACTGTTGCATTTCCTAACATCCCTGTGACTCATCTGAATCTTCAACTTCCAGGTATTACTCCTTGTTGTTGTGTCCCATCTCTGAAACATCTTGTCCCTACCCACCTTGTCAATTCCTTTCAGTATTTTAAATGTCGTTATCATGTCCCTCCCTATCCCACCTGTCCTCCGGTGTCGTCAGGTCGATTGCCCTAACCTCTCCTCGTCGGACATACCCCTTAGCTCTGGGACTAGTCTTGTTGCAAACCTTTGCACTTTCTCTAATTTCTTGACGTGCTTGACCAGGTGTGGATTCCATACTGGTGCTGCATACTCTAATATGGACCTGGCGTACACGGTGTACAGAGTCTTGAACGATTCCTTATTAAGGTGTCGAAACGATGTTCTCCGGTTTGCCAGGAGCCAATATGCTGCAGCAGTTATTTGGTTGATGTGCGCCTCAAGAGATGTGCTCGGTATTATACTCACCTCAAGATCCTTTTCCTTGAATGAGGTTTGCAGTCCTTGGCTCCTTATTCTGTACTCTGTTTGCGGTCTTCTTCTTCAACCTTCCCCGATCTTCATGACTTTGCACTTGGTGGGGTTAAACTCCAGAAGCTAGTTGTTGGATCCGGCTTGTAGCCTGTCCAGATCCCTTTGTAGTCCTACCTGATGCTCATCCGATTTAATTCTTCGCATTACCTTCATATCGTCTGCAAACTGGGACACCTCTAAATCTATCCCTTTTGTCATGTCATTCACGTATACCAGAAACAGCACCTAACCTAGGACTGACCCCGGTGGAACCCCCTTCGTCACTGGTGCCCACTCTAACACCTCGTCTCGTACCAGCACTCGCTGTTTTCTTCCTGTCAGGTATTTTCTGATCCATTGCAGTGGCTAACGTGACGGTCTGGAGTTTTGAGACTCTCTGATCGCGAGTTCTATCCCCGTCCGTGGTATGGTTTCCTTTTCTGTTATTTCTGCCTGATCCTCTAGCTTTTGCACTAATCTCTTGTGTGGAACTGTGTCGAAACCCTTCTTACAGTCCAAGAAAATGCAATCTACCCACCTCTCTCTCTCTCTCTCTCTCGTCTTATTTCTGTCACCTTGTAAAATTCCAGTAGGTTTATGGCACAGGATTTTCCTTTTTTGAAACCGTGCTGGATATCGTTTATAAACTCATTCCTTTCCAGGTACTCCACCACTCTGTGTGTACTCACCTAATTGTACTCACCATATTGTGGTTGCAGGCCCCGCCTCTTCACTGAACTCTACTAGGTCCTTTCTCTACCTGCTCCATGAGCTTTATCATACCTCGTCTTAAAGCTGTGTTTGGTTCCTGCCTCTACTACATCACTCCCCAGACTGTTCCACTTCTTGACAACTCTATGACTGAAGAAATACTTCCTAACATCCCTTTAACTCATCTGAGTCTTCATCTTCCAAATGTGACCCCTTGTTTCTGTGTCCCCTCTCTGGAACATCCTGTCTCTGTCCACCTTGTCTATTCCACGCAGTATTTCGTATGTCGCTATCATGTCTCCCCTGACCCTCCTGTCCTCCAGTGTCGTCAGGCTGATTTCCCTTTAACCTTTCTTCATAGGACATTCCCCTTAGCTCTGAAACTAACCTTGTCGCAAACCTTTGCACTTTCTCTAATTTCTTGACGTGCTTGACCCGGTGTGGGTTCCAAACTGGTGCTGCATACTCCAGTATGGGCCTGACGTACATGGTGTACAGTGTCTTGAAAGGTTCCTTATTAGGTATCGGAACGCTAATCTCAGGTTTGCCAGGCGCTCATATGCTGCATCAGTTATCTGTTGGATGTATGCTTCCGGAGACGTGCTCGGTGTTATACTCACCCCAAGATCTTTCACCTCGAGCGAAGTTTGCAGTCTTTGGCCACCTAGCCTATACTCTGTCTGCGGTCTTCTTTGCCCTTCCCCGATCTTCGTGACTTTGCATTGGGCGGGGTAAAATTCGAGAAGCCAGTTGCTGGACCACGTGTCCAGCCTGTCCAGGTCTGATCCTTATCTGATTTAATTCTCCTCATTAACTTCACATCATCTGCAAATAAGGACACTTCTGAGTCTATCCCTTCCGTCATGTCAGTCACATATACCAAGTATAGCACTGGTCCTAGGACTGACCCCTGTGGGACAGGTGCCCATTGTGATACCGCATCACGTACCATGACTCGTTGTTGCCTCCCTGTTAGATATTCTCTGATCCATTGCAGTGCCCTTCCTGTTATACGTGCCTGTTCCTCTAGCTTCTGCACTAATCTCTTGTGAGGAACTGTGTCGAAAGCCTTCTTGTAGTCCAAGAAAATGTGTGTGTGTGTGTGTGTGTGTGTGTGTTGCAGGGGTTGTGGTTGCAGGGGCCGAGTTACAGCTCCTGGCGCCGCCTCTTAGCTGGTAGCCACTAGGTCACTCTTCCTGCTCCATGAGCTTTATTATACCTTGTGTGTGTGTGTGTGTGTGCAGCATCAATACTGCATGCTGTAACAGCATAAAGTGCACCGCACTGCCATAAGTACCTACTGAGGTCCATGAATAAATAAACACCCATGACTCCAGGATGTCCAAGAAAGCAGCAGCAGCAGCAGCAGCAGCAGCAGCAGCAGCAGCAGCAGCAGCAGCAGCAGCAGCAGCAGCAGCAGCAGCAGCAGCAGCAGCAGCAGCAGCAGCAACAACAGCAGCAACAGCAGCAGCAGCAGGTGAAACAGCAATAGGAGGAGGACGCGAACGACAAGCAGGAACAACAAGAGGAAATGAACACGGCATAAGTGTAAGGAGAGAGAGACAGAAAGAAGAGAGAGAGGGAAGAGAAGAGAAAGGAAAGATGGAGCGGAGGAGGGAAGGACGGAGTGGAAGAGCTCCGGATAAGAAGAATATATATAGTGTCATGTGATGGACCACAACATGGCAGGGAAGGGAGGCTAGAGCAGGGAGGGGAGGCTAGAGCAGGGAAGGGAGGTTAGGGCAATGAAGGGGTGGTGGGGAGTAAGGAGGAAGAGGGAAGGTAGGGAGTGTGGAAGGAGGTGAAAGTGGGAGAGCAGGGAAGGAAGGATTGAAGGCAGGAAGGAAGGGAGGGAGGAGGGAGGGATGAGGGACGAAGAGATGGAGGAGGAGACAGTGGGAGGAAACAGTTGTGGGTGATAATGACTAAAGTAAAACATTACTGTCACTTCTTGACTAATTGTTGGTAAGAACACCAGGTGTGAGGGAGATGCGTCTCTCTCCCTCACTCCCTGACTCTCTTCCTGCCTCTGTCCTCTTCCCGACTCCTTCCCTTCTCTCCTACCCTGCCTGTCTCCTTTCCTCTCTCTCTCTCTCTCTCTCTCTCTCTCTCTCTCTCTCTCTCTCTCCCCTTCCCTCCCTCCCCGTCGCCTCTCCTCTCAGCCTCCCTCCTACCACTTCCTCAGCCTCTCACCTCTCCTTTGTTCCTGACTTACTCTTACCATCTTCTATCTTTTCGTTCCTTTTTATACTCCTTCATTCTTCTCTCAACCCCATCCGGCGTAACAATCAGTGTATCTTCAGGCTAGGACCCTCCAGTCTGTCTGTCTCTCTCTCTATAATATTTGACATCTCTCAGGGAATGTTTCACTTATTATTTCTGTGAGCATCGACGCCATGCTAGCTGGGATCAAGTGTCACTTCCTGGCCTCTTGGCCTTTATCATACCTACTCTTGAAATTGTGAATTTAGTTTGTAAGTACTCTCATTTACTCATATGTGTGTGTGTGTGTGTGTGTGTGTGTGTGTACTCACCTATTTGTGGTTGCAGGGGTCGATTCATAGCTCCTGGCCCCGCCTCTTCGCTGATTGCTACCAGGTCCTCTCTCTCCCTGCCCTATGAGGTTTATCATGCCTCGCCTTAAAACTATGTATGGTTCCCGCCTCCACTACGTCACTTTCTAGGCTAATCCACGGCCTGACTCGTTGTTGCCTCCCTGTCAGGTATTCTCTGATCCATTGCAGTGCCCTTCCTGTTATATGCGCCTGATGCTCTAGCTTCTGCACTAATCTCTTGTGAGGAACTGTGTCAAAGGCCTTCTTGCAGTCCAAGAAGATGCAATCAACCCACCCCTCTCTCTCTTGTCTTACTTCTGTTATTTTATCATAAAACTCCAGAAGGTTTGTGACACAGGATTTGCCTTCCGTGAATCCGTGCTGGTTGGCATTTATACTCCTGTTCCGTTCCAGGTGCTCCACCACTCTCCTCCTGATAATCTTCTCCATAATTTTGCATACTATACACGTCAATGACACAGGTGTGTGTGTGTGTGTGTGTGTGTGTGTGTGTGTGTGTGTGTGTGTGTGTGTGTGTGTGTGTGTGTGTGTGTGTGTGTGTGTGTGTGTGTGTGTGTGTGTGTGTGTGTGTGTGTGTGTGTGTGTGTGTGTGTGTGTGTGTGTGTGTGTGTGTGTGTGTGTGTGTGTGTGTGTGTGTGTGTGTGTGTGTGAAGGTGCGTGATTGTTGTTGCAATATAAGATAGAACTGATGTTTGTGTGTCACTAGTGGTACGGGAACAGTATGAGGGGAAGCTTGTAATCTCCAAGTTTACTTATATGGGTTGAACCACATCACCAGATCTCTCGTCTGTGGGGCACGATTCCATTGCCCTTTAAAATATGCATGGTGTTCATTTTCCTTTCTTCGTTTAGTGCGTTCCAGTTACTAGTACTCCTGAGACTAAAAAGGCACATCCTAAAGTTACTGTGACTGATCTCTGCCACCTGTATCCCCGAGCTCATTCTACTTGCACCTCAGAAACTCTGTCCTCTCTAACTCTCTAATTACACTATATATATATATATATATATATATATATATATATATATATATATATATATATATATATATATATATATATATATATATAGATAGATAGATAGATAGATAGATAGATAGATAGATAGATAGATAGATAGACATACAGAAAGACAGATAGGCAGATAGACAAATAAACTGAGAGATAAAGACATGGTGTGGTGTCCTGTGTGCTGGTGTGGTGTCCTGTGTGCTGGTGTGGTGTCCTGTGTGCTGGTGTGGTGTCCTGTGTGCTGGTGTGGTGTCCTGTGTGCTGGTGTTGTGTCCTGTGTGCTGGTGTGGTGTCCTGTATACTGGTGTTGTGTCCTGTGTGCTGGTGTGGTGTCCTGTGTGCTGGTGTGGTGTCCTGTGTGCTGGTGTGTTGGACCTGACGACCACCAGCAGCACCTTCAACAATTAGTGTCGTCACTCAACTAAATTCCTCGTCTCCCACCAAGTTTTCCGCCATCTGCTGGCGTCGTCCTCCGCTGTTACACACACATTCTCCTCATTTAATCTAGTTTTTCTCTTGAGTTCCCTTCCCTTTGGAGGGAGGGTGAAACCATGTTTTTTCATGGGTTTTTCTTACGTATTAGCGGTTTGGTTTACTGGTTAGTTTACGCCTCGGACATACAATTAAATGAAAGGAGTTCCCGAGAGAGTAATATCCGCTACTTGATGGTACGGCCAGAGTTCTTCCTAATTCTTGGTTCCTTCTTCTCTTGGGTCAAGAATGGTCGCAAGAAACATTATTTCTTTCTTGCCTCAACTTCTCGTCTCGACCATTTACTTTTTTCCTCTTCTACTCCTCCTCGGCTTCTTCCATCCACCTCCTTCTTCCCTGCTTCTTCGCCCCTCCTTGGCCATCCGCCGGAAATTACTGACCATTCCACTTAGGACATGTGTTTGTATTATCCAGTGGTGACCACATATGTTGGACGTAGTGTGTTGTCCAACTGGGATTTTGTAAATACTGTTTGTAATATAGTCAGTGTAATATATGTTCGCACTAGACGGTGACTGCATTATTCACACAACTGATCACATTGCGTTTAGATGGTGTGACCTTCAGGTGTGTGTGTGTGTGTGTGTATGTGTGTTTATGTGTGTGTGTGTGTGTATATGTGTGTGTGTGTGTTTGTATGTGTGTGTGTGTGTGTGTGTGTGTGTGTGTGTATGTGTGTGTATGTGTGTGTGTGTGTGTGTGTGTGTGTGTGTGTGTGTGTGTGTGTGTGTGTGTGTGTGTGTGTGTGTGTGTGTGTGTGTGTGTGTGTGTGTGTATATATATGTGTGTGTGTGTGTTTGTATGTGTGTGTGTGTGTGTGTATGTGTGTTTATGTGTGTGTGTGTGTGTATATGTGTGTGTGTGTGTTTGTATGTGTGTGTGTGTGTGTGTGTGTGTGTATTCGTGGTCGAGGACGAGATAGCTCCTCCCCATCGTGTGTACGTGGTCTGGTGCTCACTGGTCCCTCCCAGTCACGTTTACTTGGTCTGGGACTGACTGGTCACGTGTACGTGGTCTGGGACTGACTGGTCACGTGTACGTGGTCTGGGACTGACTGGTCACGTGTACGTGGTCTGGGACTGACTGGTCACGTGTACGTGGTCTGGGACTGACTGGTCACTGTTGGGTGCAACTCTATGTTTCAAAAGAACAGCAGAAACTGCGCCTGTTGCTGCTTCATTCATACCCTGTCGCTGTTGTTGCTGCTGTTGCTACCGTTGCTGCTGTTACTGCTGGTGTTGCTGTTCTTGCCGTTGCCGCTGCTGTTGCTGCTGTTACTGTTGCTGCCGTTACCGTTCTGCTGCTGCTGTTACTGTTGTTGTTGCTACTATTATGCCGCTGCTGCTGCTGTTGCTGTTGTTACTGTTGCTGCCGTTACCGTTCTGCTGCTGCTGTTACTGTTGTTGTTGCTACTATTATGCCGCTGCTGCTGCTGTTGTTGTTGTCTGACGCTTTGGTGTAAACAGTAAATATCTCGTAAAAGTCAACTACCGCTGCCAAGAGTCTTCGTGTTGGTTCATTTTTAATGTATGTTATTACCTGGAGTTTACCTGGAGAGAGTTCCAGGGGTCAACGCCCCCGCGGCCCGGTCTGTGACCAAGCCTCAATTTACCGCATCACCGGGTAACCATTCTCTTTTTATTCTCTCTTTCGCTTCCGGAAATTATTTGTCCAAGTTGGTTTTGTTTTCCTGTATGTTTCTGTCCTCAAGTCTTTTCTTCGAGTTTTATCCTACTATATACCGATGTTTCTCTTTGGTGTCCCATAACTCGGTTGGTAGCGCACTCGACTCACATATTAAGTGTTTGTGGTTCGATCCCCGGGTCGAGCGGAAACACTGGACATGTTTCCTTAAGACACCTGCTATCCCTGTTCTATCAGCAAGTAGGGTGTTAGCCGACTGGTGTGGGTCGCATCCTGGGGGACACAATTAACCTAAATTGCCCGAAATGCTCTGAATAACCAGGGGCTTTCAGTATAGTATGTCAGTGATGTCAGCTATGGTCTGTATAAGTTGTATCATGTACTTGTAGAAATCAAGATTATTATTATTATTGGTACTGTCCAAGACAAGAAAGATGTATAGGCAAATCTCCTTACATCTGTTGCTACTTTCATCCAGGAGGTGAATACCTGGAGATACCTGGAGAAAGTTCCGGGGGTCAACGCCCCCGCGGCCCGGTCTGTGACCAGGCCTCCTTAGGTCAGTGTCCCAGGATGCGACCCACACCAGTCGACTAACACCCAGGTACCCATTTTACTGATGGGGAACATAGACAACAGGTGGAAAGAAACACGTCCAATGTTTCTACTCTGGCTGGGAATCGAACCCAGGCCCTCACCGTGTGAAGCGAGAGCGTTAACCACCAGGCCACCAGAGCCCTAATATGCGAGTTAATATTAACGGAGTGCTGAAGGTCGCATCCTGTAACCCGTCCTGAAGCCACGCCGGGGAAAAAACATGTACAGATATTAATGTCGCACACGCTGGCGGAGACACTTCTCTGCCAGACGTGTTACATCCATTTTTGCTATTTGCATATTTATATTTATTTCAGAGTGTATAGTGGTTTATACTAACCAATCTCTTACAAACAGAATGTTCAGAATTAGGAACAGGGTCGGTATAAGCAAACTACCTGTGAATAACGAGACTTGACTGCCTCCTGGGTCGTGGTGCATCATAACAAGGAGCAAACACTCCAGTAACTCCTACCAAGATAACTTATCTTCGCCCATAAACTTAAAACAGTATTCACACGTTTAATCACTGACATGAGTGTTTTTATTTCACATATATAGTTGGTCTGCGTTACTACCCTTCAAAGGGGATGAGTTGATGCTGACTTAATTCCACTAGTGGGCCTTACCCACATGTGAGCGCATCTGCTACTGCTGCACTGTTCTATTTCTACTGGCTCCACTATAAAAGACTCCATCCTTGTATGTCAGTGTTAGACTGATAAAGAAACCTAGTGGGCGAAACATCTCTCGGTATACCTAGGTGTTACACATGTGTCTTGTTTATCAACTTGCAGGATTATACACCTATGATCTAATATCCCTTTTATGTCATGTTAGAGATAAGAACACAAGAACGTAAGAAATAAAGAGCACTACAGCAGGCCTACTGGTCCATGCTAGGCACGTCTAACTCACACTCATTTCACATACTTACCTAACCTATTTTGATAGCCAACCATAACTTTTTGTGGCATGCAAAGAGTACGTAACCTTTATTCGGCGCATGTACACACCCTCATTTACAGGCTATCTCCCCCAACCAGCGAACCAGGTTGCTAAGAGTTGATGATGGGGCCCCGTCGTTCAACTAGTGACCAGGTTCTAGCCAATAAGAAGATGGTTTTGGCAATCGCAGAGGTTATGTGGGTACCGCTCTCCTGTCTGCCCTTGTCATTCCCATTCTAGAGCTGGTTGAAGCGCGGTCTGCTATCTTGTGGCTTCTATTTCTGCCTTGCTTACCGTGGAGTGCACTATACTTATCTCTGTACATAGTGTACATATTGCTGTTCTAAATTGGTGAAGGATAATATAAGTCTAAACTTTTTCTGCTGTGTTTATTTTGCTCCCATTACACTCGGGATAACAGGCCATTTGGATTCCTGGGTTGTAATACTTTTCCTGTACCTTTTCTAAATCTAAATTTTTAGAACTTGAGCCCTTTGAGTGGTGAGTAAAGGATGTGAAGTTCCTTGAGAGGGTTGGGTGAGGGATTTGGGAATCTTCATTGAGGAAACGTTTCGCCAACCAGTGGCTTCTTCAGTCCAATACACAGAAGAACGGGGGAAAAAGAGGTGTTTAGGCACTCAGTCCCCTCAGGCTGGAAACAATGTGTTTCGTCCATGAAGACTGACAGACTGAACTCTGTTCCAGGCTGAGGGACTGATTACCTCTGATTTACCTTCTCTTTTTCTCCCGTTCTTCTTTGCAGTGGACTGAAGAAGCCACTGGCTGGTGAAACGTTTCCTCAGTAAAGATTCCAAAACTTTGCAACTTATCGGTTTTCTAAACCGTTTATAACATAAACCTCGGTAACAGACACCGACAAGGTGGTTTAAAGAGACGAGTAAACAAACACCAGGACGTATTAGAAGACGTTTCGGTCCTGAAACCTTGATCACTTCTGAAGTGATGATGGTCCCACGACTGAAACACTTTTCAACACGTCCTTGTGTTTGTTTACGTGTTTTTTTTAAAGCAATGGTCAAAATCTCTCACTACTTACTGTCCTCCAGAAACTGAGAATCCAAAATTTACATTTGTAGTTACAACAAAAAAATGACGTGTATATACTCCTAAGTAATAATAATAATAATAATAATAATAATAATAATAATAATAATAATAATAATATTTATTTCTACCAGTACATGTACAAGGTATACAGACCATAGCTGACATCAGTGACATACTACTATACAGAAAGCCGCTTGTTATGTTGAGCATTTCAGGCACTTTAGGTTAATTTTGTGCCCCAGGATGCGACCCACACGAGTCGGCTAATACTCAGGTACTTACTTACTGCTAGGTGAACAGGGACAGCAGTCCAATGTTTCCACCCGTACCAGGGGATCAAACATGGACACTCACTTTGCTCACACACAACGGAAATTTAGCAATTTCTTTTTCTCCCACCACGGAGATCGTGGCGCTACACGAGCGCCAGCGTGGCAGCCATGAGGGAAGAGGCCATCGTGTATACAAACGTCTTGGGGTGCTAATTAAACGTGTTATAACAATTCTGCATAAGTCGGTATTAAATTAGAAGACAAAGACTGGGAAAAAATTCTTGAAGTCTCACCTTCAAGAAAGTATTAGCTGAGTAGAGCCTCTTTCACCCCCTCCTCTCTGTCTCTGTCTGTCTCTCTCTGTCTCTCTCTCTCTCTCTATATATATATATAAAAATATATAACGACTGACCTTTACAGGGACAGAATCCTTTGCAAGCGATGTGGACGTTAGCGTCGTGTATGCAGTTGTGGTAGTTGAGACGACACGTGGATGAGTAGGTGCGGTTGTCAGAGCCACACAGGAATACTGGACCAACCACAGGACACGACGGACACTGTCTGCAACAACAACCATCAGAGTTAGCACACGGAAAGTAGCCCAGCCATAGCTGGAAGTGTCGCGCAGTTTATGGTAGAAGCACGAAACTCTCAAAACTAATACCTGACATAATGGTAATAGTTTAAACATTAGAAGTCAGAGCGAGTAGAATAGAGGCGAGGGAAGAGGAAGAAACCTACCCATCCCCCCGGGAGAAACCCAACCCATTCTCCAAGAAACCTACTCATCCCCCTGGGAGAAACCCAACCCATTCCCCAAGAAGAAAGCTACCCATCCCCCCGGGAGAAACCCAACCCATTCCTCAAGAAGAAAGCTACCCATCCCCCTGGGAGAAACCCAACCCATTCCCCAAGAAGAAAGCTACCCATCCCAATGGGAGAAACCCAACCCATTCCCCAAGAAGAAAGCTACCCATCCACCTGGGAAAAACCCAACCCATTCCCAAAAAGAAACTCACCCATCCCCCTGGGAGAAACCCATTCAATCCCCAGGGAAAACCCCATTCCTACCCCTCAGGGAGAAACCCACCCATCCCCCAGGGAGAAACCGCCACATCCCCACCCATACAGTGTTGACACAGATCTCTACCACACTGTGTTGACACAGAGATCTCTACAACACTGTGTTGACACAGAGATCTCTACAACACTGTGTTGACACAGAGATCTCTACCACACTGTGTTGACACAGAGATCTCTACCACACTGTGTTGACACAGAGATCTCTACCACACTGTGTTGACACAGAGATCTCTACCACACTGTGTTGACACAGAGATCTCTACCACACTGTGTTGACACAGAGATCTCTACCACACTGTGTTGACACAGAGATCTCTACCACACTGTGTTGACACAGAGATCTCTACCACACTGTGTTGACACAGATATCTCTACCACACTGTGTTGACACAGAGATCTCTACCACACTGTGATGACACAGAGATCTCTACCACACTGTGTTGACACAGAGAACTCTACCACACTGTGTTGACACAGAGATCTCTACCACACTGTGTTGACACAGAGATCTCTACCACACAGTGTTGACACAGAGATCTCTACCACACTGTGTTGACACAGAGATCTCTACCACACAGTGTTGACACAGAGATCTCTACCACACTGTGTTGACACAGAGATCTCTACCACACAGTGTTGACACAGAGATCTCTACCACACTGTGTTGACACAGAGATCTCTACCACACTGTGTTGACACAGAGATCTCTACCACACAGTGTTGACACAGAGATCTCTACCACACTGTGTTGACACAGAGATCTCTACCACACAGTGTTGACACAGAGATTTCTACCACACTGTGTTGACACAGAGATCTCTACCACACAGTGTTGACACAGAGATCTCTACCACACTGTGTTGACACAGAGATCTCTACCACACTGTGTTGACACAGAGATCTCTACCACACTGTGTTGACACAGAGATCTCTACCACACTGTGTTGACACAGAGATCTCTACCACACTGTGTTGACACAGAGATCTCTACCTCACTGTGTTGACACAGAGATCTCTACCACACTGTGTTGACACAGAGAGTTTGCCTGACCCTGGCAACGTCCCACTTGTGCTTCAACACTGCACAAACATGACGCCTAACTCAAGCCTAATGTAAAAATAACACAAACTGCAAATTTTCTTACAATTTCTTCTCTCGACGCTGCTGCTGTCTCCTCCTCACCTCACTGAATGCCAGTTTATCTAATGAACCAGACACTGTCCCTCACATTCTGACTCACGCAATGCGACCTCAAACAGACGTTGTTAACAACGCAGAACAAGCCACATAGGAATGGAAATCTTTAGATTAGGATCTTTCTGTGATGTGGCCCAACGCTCGACGCTTCTTCCTTTTGTCTCAGAGAGAATTTATTCCCCTACTAGCATCCCCAAGGAACTTGTTCGGTATTTTGACTAATGTGTTCCTTGTTCCTTACTCTCCTTTCCCTTTGTTTCCGGTGTAGTAATGTGGTTATCCGTGGCCGTCCAGCAGTGTTCCAGGAAGTACTTACTGGCCCGGGGGGCTCCAGTGTCCTGATGGAATAATTCGGGTGTCGTAAAACATATCAGTGGCATAAACTCGCCATGATGGAGACAATTATAAAGAAAACAAGATGAGTATTTTATAATTCTGACTTGCACTGATGTTCTCCTCAGTAAATGCAGTGATATTTGGCTTCCATGTCGTTTATTTTTCCTCTGCATTACTGGGCAGCTTTCTTTGTCATTGAGCTCGGTTAATGTTGCTGCTACAATAGCCAAGTCGAGGTACATATCCGGCCAACACAGGTGATAGCACTCACAGCAACACAGTCGCAGCACAGCAGCAACACAGTTACAGCACTGCAGCAACACAGTCGCAGCACAGCAGCAACACAGTTACAGCACAGCAGCAACACAGTCGCAGCACAGCAACAACACAGTTGCAGCACTGCAGCAACACAGTTACAGCACAGCAGCAACACATTTACAGCACAGCAGCAACACAGTTACAGCACAGCAGCAACACAGTTACAGCACAGCAGCAACACAGTTACAGCACAACAGCAACACAGTTACAGCACAGCAGCAACACAGTCGCAGCACAGCAGCAACACAGTTACAGCACAGCAGCAACACAGTCGCAGCACAGCAGCAACACAGTTACAGCACAGCAGCAACACAGTTACTGCACAGAAGCAACACAGTTACAGCACAGTAGTAACACAGTTACAGCGCCGCAGCAACACAGTTACAGCACAGCAGCAACACAGTCACAGCACAGCAGCAACACAGTTACAGCACAGCAGCAACACAGTCGCAGCACAGCAGCAACACAGTTACAGCACAGCAGCAACACAGTTACAGCACAGCAGCAACACAGTTACAGCACAGCAGCAACACAGTTACAGCACAGCAGCAACACAGTTACAGCACAGCAGCAACACAGTTACAGCACAGCAGCAACACAGTTACAGCACAGCAGCAACACAGTTACAGTACAGCAGCAACACAGTTAGAGCATAGCAGCAACACAGTTACAGCACAGCAGCAACACAGTTACAGCACAGCAGCAACACAGTCGCAGCACAGCAGCAACACAGTTACAGCACAGCAGCAACACAGTTACAGCACAGCAGCAACACAGTTACAGCACAGCAGCAACACAGTTACAGCACAGCAGCAACACAGTTACAGCACAGCAGCAACACAGTTACAGCACAGCAGCAACACAGTTACAGTACAGCAGCGACACAGTTACAGCATAGCAGCAACACAGTTACAGCACAGCAGCAACACAGTTACAGCACAGCAGCAACACAGTTACAGCACAGCAGCAACACAGTCGCAGCACAGCAGCAACACAGTCACATAACAGCAGCAACACATTTACAACACAGCAGCAACACAGTTACAGCACAGCAGCAACACAGTTACAGCACAGCAGCAACACAGTTACAGCACAGCAGCAGCAACACAGTTACAGCACAGCAGCAACACAGTTACAGCACAGCAGCAACACAGTTACAGTACAGCAGCAACACAGTTACAGTACAGCACCAACACAGTTAGAGCACAGCAGCAACACAGTTAGAGCACAGCAGCAACACAGTTACAGCACAGCAGCAACACAGTTACAGCACAGCAGCAACACAGTTACAGCACAGCAGCAACACAGTCGCAGCACAGCAGCAACACAGTCACATAACAGCAGCAACACATTTACAACACAGCAGCAACACAGTTACAGCACAGCAGCAACACAGTTACAGCACAGCAGCAACACAGTTACAGCACAGCAGCAGCAACACAGTTACAGCACAGCAGCAACACAGTTACAGCACAGCAGCAACACAGTTACAGCACAGCAGCAACACAGTTACAGCACAGCACCAACACAGTTACAGCACAGCAGCAACACAGTTACAGCACAGCAGCAACACAGTTACAGCACAGCAGCAACACAGTCGCAGCACAGCAGCAACACAGTCACATAACAGCAGCAACACATTTACAACACAGCAGCAACACAGTTACAGCACAGCAGCAACACAGTTACAGCACAGCAGCAACACAGTTACAGCACAGCAGCAGCAACACAGTTACAGCACAGCAGCAACACAGTTACAGCACAGCAGCAACACAGTTACAGCACAGCAGCAACACAGTTACAGCACAGCAGCAACACAGTTACAGTACAGCACCAACACAGTTAGAGCACAGCAGCAACACAGTTACAGCACAGCAGCAACACAGTTACAGTACAGCAGCAACACAGTTACAGTACAGCACCAACACAGTTAGAGCACAGCAGCAACACAGTTACAGTACAGCACCAACACAGTTACAGCACAGCAGCAACACAGTCACAGCACAGCAGCAACACAGTTACAGTACAGCAGCAACACAGTTACAGCACAGCAGCAACACAGTTACAGCACAGCAGCAACACAGTTACAGTACAGCAGCAACACAGTTACAGCATAGCAGCAACACAGTTACAGTACAGCAGCAACACAGTTACAGCACAACAGCAACACAGTTACAGCACAGCAGCAACACAGTTACAGCACAGCAGCAACACAGTTACAGTACAGCAGCAACACAGTTACAGCACAGCAGCAACACAGTTACAGTACAGCAGCAACACAGTTACAGCATAGCAGCAACACAGTTACAGCACAGCAGCAACACAGTTACAGCACAGCAGCAACACAGTTACAGCACAGCAGCAACACAGTTACAGCACAGCAGCAACACAGTTACAGCACAGCAGCAACACAGTTACAGTACAGCAGCAACACAGTTACAGCACAGCAGCAACACAGTTACAGCACAGCAGCAACACAGTTACAGCACAGCAGCAACACAGTTACAGCACAGCAGCAACACAGTTACAGCACAGCAGCAACACAGTTACAGTACAGCAGCAACACAGTTACAGCACAGCAGCAACACAGTTACAGTACAGCAGCAACACAGTTACAGCATAGCAGCAACACAGTTACAGCACAGCAGCAACACAGTTACAGTACAGCAGCAACACAGTCACAGCACAGCATCAACACAGTTACAGCACAGCAGCAACACAGTCACAGCACAGCAGCGACACAGTCACAGCACAGCAGCGACACAGTTACAGCACAGCAGCAACACAGTTACAGCACAGCAGCAACACAGTTACAGCACAGCAGCGACACAGTTACAGCACAGCAGCAACACAGTTACAGCACAGCAGCAACACAGTTACAGCACAGCAGCAACACAGTTACAGCACAGCAGCAACACAGTTACAGCACAGCAGCAACACAGTCGCAGCACAGCAGCGACACAGTCACAGCACAGCAGCGACACAGTTACAGCACAGCAGCAACACAGTTACAGCACAGCAGCGACACAGTTACAGCACAGCAGCAACACAGTTACAGCACAGCAGCGACACAGTCACAGCACAGCAGCGACACAGTTACAGCACAGCAGCAACACAGTTACAGCACAGCAGCGACACAGTTACAGCACAGCAGCAACACAGTCACAGCACAGCAGCGACACAGTTACAGTACAGCAGCAACACAGTTACAGCACAGCAGCAACACAGTTACAGTACAGCAGCAACACAGTTACAGCATAGCAGCAACACAGTTACAGCACAGCAGCAACACAGTTACAGCACAGCAGCAACACAGTTACAGCACAGCAGCAACACAGTTACAGCACAGCAGCGACACAGTCACAGCACAGGAGCGACACAGTTACAGCACAGCAGCAACACAGTTACAGCACAGCAGCAACACAGTCACAGCACAGCAGCGACACATTTACAGCACAACAGCAACACAGTTACAGTACAGCAGCAACACAGTCACAGCACAGCAGCGACACAGTTACAGCACAGCAGCAACACAGTTACAGTACAGCAGCAACACAGTTACAGCACAACAGCAACACAGTTACAGTACAGCAGCAACACAGTCACAGCACAACAGCAACACAGTTACAGCACAGCAGCAACACAGTTACAGTACAGCAGCAACACAGTTACAGCACAACAGCAACACAGTTACAGTACAGCAGCAACACAGTTACAGCACAGCAGCAACACAGTTACAGCACAGCAGCAACACAGTCGCAGCACAGCAGCAACACAGTTACAGCACAACAGCAACACAGTTACAGCACAGCAGCAACACAGTTACAGCACAGCAGCAACACAGTCACAGCACAGCAGCGACACAGTTACAGCACAGCAGCAACACAGTCACAGCACAGCAGCAACACAGTTACAGCACAGCAGCAACACAGTCACAGCACAGCAGCAACACAGTTACAGCACAACAGCAACACAGTTACAGCACAGCAGCAACACAGTTACAGCACAGCAGCAACACAGTTACAGCACAGCAGCAACACATTACACAGTCAACATACCTTCTCACAGCTCATTATAAAATCTTTTCAATTTACTCTAAATTTAATATATTGGAGTGAAAAGGTCACTGGTGAGCGAAACATTGCCAAAATAAAGATACCAAATGTTGAACAAGTGGCTCATATATCAACTTATGTATGTTTAATGTATAATTTCTTCTTAATTTATACATACATATATATATATATATATATATATATATATATATATATATATATATATATATATATATATATATATATATATATATATATATATATACCTGGAGTTTACCTGGAGAGAGTTCCGGGGGTCAACGACCCCGCGGCCAGGTTTGTGACCAGGCCTCCTGGTGGATCAGAGCCTGATCAACCAGGCTGTTACTGCTGGCTACACGCAAACCAACGTACGAGCCACAGCCCGGCTGATCAGGAACCGACTTTAGGTGCTTGTCCAGTGCCAGCTTGAAGACTGCCAGGGGTCTATTGGTAATCCCCCTTATGTATGCTGGGAGGCAGTTGAACAGTCTCGGGCCCCTGACACTTATTGTATGGTCTCTTAACGTGCTAGTGACACCCCTGCTTTTCATTGGGGGGATGTTGCATCGTCTGCCAAGTCTTTTGCTTTCGTAGTGAGTGATTTTCGTGTGCAAGTTTGGTACTAGTCCCTCTAGGATTTTCCAGGTGTATATAATCATGTATATCTCCCGCCTGCGTTCCAGGGAGTACAGGTTTAGGAACCTCAAGCGCTCCCAGTAATTGAGGTGTTTTATCTCCGTTATGAGCGCCGTGAAGGTTCTCTGTACATTTTCTATGTCAGCAATTTCACCTGCCTTGAAAGGTGCTGTTAGTGTGCAGCAATATTCCAGCCTAGATAGAACAAGTGACCTGAAGAGTGTCATCATGGGCTTGGCCTCCCTAGTTTTGAAGGTTCTCATTATCCATCCTGTCATTTTTCTAGCAGATGCGATTGATACAATGTTATGGTCCTTTAAGGTGAGATCCTTCGACATGATCACTCCCAGGTCTTTGATGTTGGTGTTTCGCTCTATTTTATGGCCAGAATTTGTTTTGTACTCTGATGAAGATTTAATTTCCTCGTGTTTACCATATCTGATATATATATATATATATATATATATATATATATATATATATATATATATATATATATATATATATATATATATATATATATATATATATATATATATATTTATATATATATATATATATATATATATATATATATATATATATATATATATATATATATATATATATATATATATATATATATATATATATATATATATATACATAGATAGATAGACAGATAGATACTTGTTACTTCAGCAATAGACCCACAGTGTTGAAAGGACAGAACTCCAACTAAACGAGTCACACTCAAAGAGTGAGTAAACGAGTTACACTCATCGAGTGAGTAAATGAGTCACACTCAACGAGCGAATAAACGAGTCACACTCAACGAGTGAGTAAACGAGTCACACTCAACGAGTGAGTAAACGAGTCACACTCAACGAGTGAATAAACGAGTCACACTCAACGAGTGAATAAACGAGTCACACTGAACGAGTGAGTAAACGAGTCACACTCAACGAGTAAGTAAACGAGTCACACTCAACGAGTGAGTAAACGAGTTACACTCATCGAGTGAGTAAACGAGTCACACTCAACGAGTGAATAAACGAGTCACACTCAACGAGTGAATAAACGAGTCACACTCAACGAGTGAATAAACGAGTCACACTCAACGAGTGAGTAAACGAGTCACACTCAACGAGTAAGTAAACGAGTCACACTCAACGAGTAAGTAAACGAGTCACACTCAACGAGTAAGTAAACGAGTCACACTCAACGAGTGAGTAAACGAGTTACACTCAACGAGTAAGTAAACGAGTCACACTCAACGAGTGAGTAAACGAGTTACACTCAACGAGTAAGTAAACGAGTCACACTCAACGAGTGAGTAAACGAGTTACACTCAACGAGTAAGTAAACGAGTCACACTCAACGAGTAAGTAAACGAGTCACACTCAACGAGTAAGTAAACGAGTCACACTCAACGAGTGAGTAAACGAGTCACACTCAACGAGTGAGTAAACGAGTCACACTCAACGAGTGAGTAAACGAGTCACACTCAACGAGTAAGTAAACGAGTCACACTCAACGAGTGAGTAAACGAGTCACACTCAACGAGTGAGTAAACGAGTCACACTCAACGAGTGAGTAAACGAGTCACACTCAACGAGTGAGTAAACGAGTCACACTCAACGAGTGAGTAAACGAGTCACACTCAACGAGTCAGTCAATAAAGTTATCACGTTTTTTTTCCAAACCTGATCTCAATAAGTGATTCATCCAACTTTTCAGATCCTGGAGATGGAGAGGATTAAGAGTGCTGTTCTCTCTGTTGCAGTGCTGTTCTCTCTGTTGCAGTGCTGTTCTGTCTGTTGCAGTGCTGTTCTCTCTGTTGCAGTGCTGTTCTGTCTGTTGCAGTGCTGTTCTGTCTGTTGCAGTGCTGTTCTGTCTGTTGCAGTGCTGTTCTGTCTGTTGCAGTGCTGTTCTCTTTGTTGCAGTGCTGTTCTGTCTGTTGCAGTGCTGTTCTGTCTGTTGCAGTGCTGTTCTGTCTGTTGCAGTGCTGTTCTCTCTGTTGCAGTGCTGTTCTGTCTGTTGCAGTGCTGTTCTGTCTGTTGCAGTGCTGTTCTGTCTGTTGCAGTGCTGTTCTGTCTGTTGCAGTGCTGTTCTGTCTGTTGCAGTGCTGTTCTGTCTGTTGCAGTGCTGTTCTGTCTGTTGCAGTGCTGTTCTGTCTGTTGCAGTGCTGTTCTCTCTGTTGCAGTGCTGTTCTGTCTGTTGCAGTGCTGTTCTGTCTGTTGCAGTGCTGTTCTGTCTGTTGCAGTGCTGTTCTGTGTGTTTCAGTGCTGTTCTGTCTGTTGCAGTGCTGTTCTGTCTGTTGCAGTGCTGTTCTGTCTGTTGCAGTGCTGTTCTGTCTGTTGCAGTGCTGTTCTGTGTGTTTCAGTGCTGTTCTGCCTGCTACAGTGCTGTTTTGCCTGCTACAGTGCTGTTCTGCCTGCTACAGTGCTGTTCTGCCTGCTACAGTGCTGTTCTGCCTGCTACAGTGCTGTTCTGTCTGCTACAGTGCTGTTCTGTCTGTTGCAGTGCTGTTCTGTCTGCTGCAGTTTTGTTCTACCTGCTAGAGTGCTGCTCTGTCTGCTGCAGTGCTGTCCTGCCTGCTGTAGTTCTGTTTTGCATGCTGCAGTGCTGCTCTATCTGCTGCAGTGCTGTTCTGCCTGCTGCAGTGATGTTATGTATGAATCAAAGCTGTTCTGTCTGCTGCAGTAACTGTCAGTGTTACTAACCTTCCTGGTGGCTCCTGTAGTAACTGTCAGTGTTGCTAACCTTCCTGGTGGTTCCTGCAGTAACTGTCAGTGTTGCTAAACTTCCTGGTGGTTCCTGCAGCAACTGTCAGTGTTGCTAAACTTCCTGGTGGTTCCTGCAGTAACTGTCAGTGTTGCTAACCTTCCTGGTGGTTCCTGCAGTAACTGTCAGTGTTGCTAACCTTCCTGGTGGTTCCTACAGTAACTGTCAGTGTTGCTAAACTTCCTGGTGGTTCCTGCAGCAACTGTCAGTGTTGCTAAACTTCCTGGTGGTTCCTGCAGTAACTGTCAGTGTTGCTAAACTTCCTGGTGGTTCCTGCAGTAACTGTCAGTGTTGCTAAACTTCCTGGTGGTTCCTGCAGTAACTGTCAGTGTTGCTAAACTTCCTGGTGGTTCCTGCAGTAACTGTCAGTGTTGCTAAACTTCCTGGTGGTTCCTGCAGTAACTGTCAGCGTTGCTAAACTTCCTGGTGGTTCCTGCAGTAACTGTCAGTGTTGCTAAACTTCCTGGTGGTTCCTGCAGTAACTGTCAGCGTTGCTAAACTTCCTGGTGGTTCCTGCAGTAACTGTCAGTGTTGCTAAACTTCCTGGTGGTTCCTGCAGTAACTGTCAGTGTTGCTAAACTTCCTGGTGGTTCCTGCAGTAACTGTCAGTGTTGCTAACCTTCCTGGTGGTTCCTGCAGTAACTGTCAGTGTTGCTAACCTTCCTGGTGGTTCCTGCAGTAACTGTCAGTGTTGCTAACCTTCCTGGTGGTTCCTGCAGTAACTGTCAGTGTTGCTAACCTTCCTGGTGGTTCCTGCAGTAACTGTCAGTGTTGCTAAACTTCCTGGTGGTTCCTGCAGTAACTGTCAGTGTTGCTAAACTTCCTGGTGGTTCCTGCAGTAACTGTCAGTGTTGCTAAACTTCCTGGTGGCTCCTGCAGTAACTGTCAGTGTTGCTAAACTTCCTGGTGGTTCCTGCAGTAACTGTCAGTGTTGCTAAACTTCCTGGTGGTTCCTGCAGTAACTGTCAGTGTTGCTAAACT
>NC_091304.1:10686679-10709179 GCF_038502225.1 Cherax quadricarinatus | reverse complement strand
AAATTACCATTATCACTACAAACACTGGTCACTTACTTTATTAAAAGCTCGTCTAGTACATTCGTCTAGCGGCTAGACACTTGGCACCGACTAGACTCACTAGACTCCAGCCATTGCGGAGTGTGGATACAGTCTCGAGATTTCAATCATCTAATCATGACTCACGAAATCGTAATTAGACGGTTGCAAACAAAGCATACCACGGGTGGGGTTAGAACCCGCGATCCGAGTCTCAAAACTCCAGTGGCTAACGCGTCGGTCTAGAGTTTTGAGACTGATCGCGGGTTCTAACCCCGTCCGTGGCATGGTTTATCTAATAATTAACAATATATTTCTTGTATTTCTTGCGTGGAAGTGTCGCTAAATGGCTGGATGTTTGACACACTAAAATATACTCTAAAGTAAGACTTCTGTCTCTGTTTATACACTTTACACTTTACTCCATACAAAATGAACTGCCAGAGATACTTATAAGTCTAACCTGAGTCCAATAGTGTTACGTCTTAAAGTCTATTGATGTTGTTACTTTCTCCTCAGAGATGTACTTGACACATCTCACTATAAAGAAGAGTAAATATGTTAATTACCATCTGTACTATTCTACTTAAGTAACTTTGCCAGATCTTTCCTAACAATGGTTTTCAAATTTGCGTTTGAGAAACTAAAGTAATATTGGGCGTTTTCATTATTTATTGTTAATTTAGGCTTGTGACTGCAAACTCTGCAGAAGCCTTCAATATTTGCAACTCTCATAAAACAACATATAACATTAATTGAAGGAACCAGCTTGGGACAAGTTTTGCAATAAACGTTGTTTGCAAAACTTTCCTTGATTGCATTCATTACTTTCGTTATTTTTTTCCTGTTTTAGCGTTTTATGACTTTGGGGAAGTCAGGCGTCGGTTCGGGATGTCATAAAAATTAGATGCAGAAACACTCTGATGTCACCCATTAAAATTCTCGGAAATGGCTAGAAAATGGTATACATATATATATCAAAATTCCTCCTGACCGGGTTTATATTTTAAACGTTTTCTATGACCATTAAAATATTGAACTATATACATCCGGATCACATAAATTTAAGTATCACATGACCATCCTAAGACCCATGTAAAGTATTATTCCTCATTTTTTTTTTTTGGGTGGAGGGGGGACTCACGGAAGGGGGGAATGCACATTACCTTCTCATTGTTATCTAGTTATATTCTCAAGTTATAAGTGAAAACCTTTGAGAAAGACAAAAATACAGTCAAATATTCAGGCAATCACCTAGAGGTATCCCTGCAGGTATCCCTGCAGGTATCCCTGCAGGGATACCTCTAGGGATACCACCTAGGGTATCCCTGCTGGTAGCCCTGCAGGGATCCCTTCAAGGATACCTCTAGGGATACCACCTCTAGGTATACCACCTCTAGGGATACCCCCGTGGTATCCCTGCAGGGATACCTAATAATATACATATAAGAAGCTTGCAGTGCTCTATATACCTCTGAAGATGCCACGGAAATAAGACCACAAAACTAGGAAAACATTAATAAGGATAAATAAGGCACTAGGAAGCATCTGCAACTAATATATAAACACAGGAATAAAGGCTTGAAGAAAACATTAATAGAATCACAAATATGAGGGAAAATAGAAAAGAGTGTGTTAAAGCGTAGGAATAAAGTGAGGGACACACTAATAGAAATGTAAAAAAAAAAACAATACATGGAACGTTTTCTGAAATGGTTTATAAAACACCAGCAAACGAGAGACATAGAAAAAGAAGCAATGAGAGTGAGTGGAAGTTGAGGCTGCAGAAAGAAACGTAACTCGCAAGATGTGGGAAAAATCCTGGCCAGGTGCCTTACTTCTCAGCGAAGGGGCGTCGGTTGAGGTGCTGGTCCCCTACCACCTCCCCTGCTTTCTCCCCTTGTGGCTGCTGCTGCTGCTGTTCCTGCTGCTGTGGCTGTTGCTGCTGCTGTTGTGGTGGCTGTTGCTGTGGCTGTGGCTGTTGTGGTTGTTGTTGCTGCTGCTGCTGTTGTTGTTGTTGCTCCTGCTGCTGCTGCTGCTGCTGCTGCTGTTTTGACCCATATTCAGACTTCTCATTATCATCGTCCTCATCCTCCAGCAGGTATTCCTCGTCTTCCTCTTCGTCGTAGTACTCGTCATCTTCGTCATCGTCATCGTCATTGTCATCGTCATCATAGTCATCAAGGGCGTCCCATGATTTTGGGAGGTCCTCGTAGGAGGCTGAGGCAGCGTCCTTCAGGGGGACGATCTTGTCCCTGTGGAGGAACAATAGTGAATATTAGAACACACACGCACTTGTAGGCCTATATAGGCTTAAAACTACTATTTTAGAAATTTTTCATCATTAATATGCTAGAATAGCTTGGAGCCTTTTTTTTTTGACCTTAAATAGCATAGAGCCTTTTATCTTAATTAAATAAAGCCTTTCCATCCTAGAATGGCTTATATGGCTTTGTTATTCCATAACCTGTGCGTAACATGTGTAAAACGTTGTACAGAACATAAACGAACATTCTTGGCATGTTCCAGGAGCAAGAACTTAACACGGAACACCATAACACGGAACACAGTAACACGGAACACCGTAACACGGAACACAGTAACACGGAACACAGTAACACGGAACACAGTAACACGGAACACAGTAACACGGAACACAGTAACACGGAACACCGTAACACGGAACACAGTAACACGGAACACAGTAACACGGAACACAGTAACACGGAACACAGTAACACGGAACACAGTAACACGGAACACAGTAACACGGAACACAGTAACACGGAACACCGTAACACGGAACACAGTAACACGGAACACAGTAACACGGAACACAGTAACACGGAACACGACTCTCACTCTCCCATACAGAAGTAATTACAACATAGACTGAGCAATTAAGGTTGTATCATTGTAGATATTTCTTTCTGTGTATATTGACCGACGAGAAGAATGTGTGGATGGTGCCTCTGAAGGTCGTTCTGTTGTGGAGAATGTGTAGGTTGACTCGTTCTGTTTTGGAGAATGTGTAGGTCGGCCCTTTCTGTTGTGAAGAATGTGTGAGTCTACCCGTTCTGTTGTGGAGAATGTGTAGGTAGACTCAAGAAAATAAATATTCTCAACTGGTCTAAGAGGAACTTTTAAAACTAAGTTCATTACGTGGTCAGTATAACCATGTATACACAACATGTATACACAGTATGTATACACAGCATGTATACACAGTATGTATACACAGCATGTATACACAGGTGTGTTTACAGACGTAAGAGGCTTTACAAATATTAGTAAAACTTCCGACAGTGTGCTTGATAAGAGGCCACAAGAGCAACTAATAAAACGTTTACAACCGCTACGTTTTGCTCCTGATGAGCGAAACTTGGCCATAACGTCCTCTTGGAATTATTATGATAATGATTCGAAGTACTGGGCAACACAAGGAGCGTCGGAGTACTAGGCAACACAAGGAGCGTCGGAGTACTAGGCAACACAAGGAGCGTCGGAGTACTAGGCAACACAAGGAGCGTCGGAGTACAGGACAACACAAGGAGCGTCGGAGTACAGGACAACACAAGGAGCGTCGGAGTACAGGACAACACAAGGAGCGTCGGAGTACAGGACAACACAAGGAGCGTCGGAGTACAGGACAACACAAGGAGCGTCGGAGTACAGGACAACACAAGGAGCGTCGGAGTACAGGACAACACAAGGAGCGTCGGAGTACAGGACAACACAAGGAGCGTCGGAGTACAGGACAACACAAGGAGCGTCGGAGTACAGGACAACACAAGGAGCGTCGGAGTACAGGACAACACAAGGAGCGTCGGAGTACAGGACAACACAAGGAGCGTCGGAGTACTAGGCAACACAAGGAGCGTCGGAGTACTGGACAACACAAGGAGCGTCGGAGTACAGGACAACACAAGGAGCGTCGGAGTACAGGACAACACAAGGAGCGTCGGAGTACTAGGCAACACAAGGAGCGTCGGAGTACTGGACAACACAAGGAGCGTAGGAGTACTGGGCAACACAAGGAGCGTCGGAGTACAGGACAACACAAGGAGCGTCGGAGTACTAGGCAACACAAGGAGCGTCGGAGTACTGGACAACACAAGGAGCGTCGGAGTACTGGGCAACACAAGGAGCGTCGGAGTACAGGACAACACAAGGAGCGTCGGAGTACTAGGCAACACAAGGAGCGTCGGAGTACTGGACAACACAAGGAGCGTAGGAGTACTGGACAACACAAGGAGCGTCGGAGTACTGGACAACACAAGGAGCGTAGGAGTACTGGACAACACAAGGAGCGTAGGAGTACTGGACAACACAAGGAGCGTCGGAGTACTAGACAACACAAGGAGCGTCGGAGTACTAGACAACACAAGGAGCGTAGGAGTACTGGACAACACAAGGAGCGTCGGAGTACTGGACAACACAAGGAGCGTAGGAGTACTGGACAACACAAGGAGCGTCGGAGTACTAGACAACACAAGGAGCGTAGGAGTACTGGACAACACAAGGAGCGTCGGAGTACTGGACAACACAAGGAGCGTAGGAGTACTGGACAACACAAGGAGCGTCGGAGTACTAGACAACACAAGGAGCGTAGGAGTACTGGACAACACAAGGAGCGTCGGAGTACTGGACAACACAAGGAGCGTAGGAGTACTGGACAACACAAGGAGCGTCGGAGTACAGGACAACACAAGGAGCGTCGGAGTACAGGACAACACAAGGAGCGTCGGAGTACAGGACAACACAAGGAGCGTCGGAGTACTAGGCAACACAAGGAGCGTCGGAGTACTGGACAACACAAGGAGCGTCGGAGTACAGGACAACACAAGGAGCGTCGGAGTACAGGACAACACAAGGAGCGTCGGAGTACTAGGCAACACAAGGAGCGTCGGAGTACTGGACAACACAAGGAGCGTAGGAGTACTGGGCAACACAAGGAGCGTCGGAGTACAGGACAACACAAGGAGCGTCGGAGTACTAGGCAACACAAGGAGCGTCGGAGTACTGGACAACACAAGGAGCGTCGGAGTACTGGGCAACACAAGGAGCGTCGGAGTACAGGACAACACAAGGAGCGTCGGAGTACTAGGCAACACAAGGAGCGTCGGAGTACTGGACAACACAAGGAGCGTAGGAGTACTGGACAACACAAGGAGCGTCGGAGTACTGGACAACACAAGGAGCGTAGGAGTACTGGACAACACAAGGAGCGTAGGAGTACTGGACAACACAAGGAGCGTCGGAGTACTAGACAACACAAGGAGCGTCGGAGTACTAGACAACACAAGGAGCGTAGGAGTACTGGACAACACAAGGAGCGTCGGAGTACTGGACAACACAAGGAGCGTAGGAGTACTGGACAACACAAGGAGCGTCGGAGTACTAGACAACACAAGGAGCGTAGGAGTACTGGACAACACAAGGAGCGTCGGAGTACTGGACAACACAAGGAGCGTAGGAGTACTGGACAACACAAGGAGCGTCGGAGTACTGGACAACACAAGGAGCGTAGGAGTACTGGACAACACAAGGAGCGTCGGAGTACTAGACAACACAAGGAGCGTAGGAGTACTGGACAACACAAGGAGCGTCGGAGTACTGGACAACACAAGGAGCGTAGGAGTACTGGACAACACAAGGAGCGTCGGAGTACTAGACAACACAAGGAGCGTCGGAGTACTAGACAACACAAGGAGCGTAGGAGTACTGGACAACACAAGGAGCGTCGGAGTACTGGACAACACAAGGAGCGTAGGAGTACTGGACAACACAAGGAGCGTCGGAGTACTAGACAACACAAGGAGCGTAGGAGTACTGGACAACACAAGGAGCGTCGGAGTACTGGACAACACAAGGAGCCTAGGAGTACTGGACAACACAAGGAGCGTCGGAGTACTAGACAACACAAGGAGCGTCGGAGTACTAGGCAACACAAGGAGCGTCGGAGTACTAGGCAACACAAGGAGCGTCGGAGTACTAGGCAACACAAGGAGCGTCGGAGTACTGGACAACACAAGGAGCGTCGGAGTACTAGACAACACAAGGAGTGTCGGAGTACTGGACAACACAAGGAGCGTCGGAGTACTGGACAACACAAGGAGCGTCGGAGTACTGGACAACACAAGGAGCGTCGGAGTACTGGACAACACAAGGAGCGTCGGAGTACTGGACAACACAAGGAGCGTCGGAGTACTGGACAACACAAGGAGCGTCGGAGTACTGGACAACACAAGGAGCGTAGGAGTAAGAGATGCAGTGAGAAACGTCTGGTTGGATGATACAAGAAATGGATACGAAGTGTATAGAGGCAAAAAGAAGAGTCTTACCAAGAGCAATGAAAATAAATATGAAACCAGTGGGAGATAATAAAAGAAAAAAATGACAGAACAGAGAAATGAGCAAGAACGAATGTGTGAGACTAGAAAGAGAAACTGAGAGACATTTCTAAAATGTTCTAGACAGAACAGAAGCCAAGTTAGTTATTATATACGCATATAAGAAAGAGGAGATGGCTCTAAAGGGACAAGTAACATGGCCAAAAGAGCACTGGCGAAGGATGTCAATAAAGTCTGCGTAGGAATGGAACATCGACCCTCAGCCTCTGGTCGCTCTGAATTACTCACGTGGTAAAGCAACACATCGTCGAAGCATTTAAGAAACTTCCTCACGTACTGTTTGTAGCACTTTTCTTACTTAGGTTCGATTAAAATAAGATTCCTTCGGATTTTTAACCCGGGATAGGGAGGGTTAGCCACCCAGGGTAACCCCAAGAAGGTCAGTGTGTCATTGAACATAAGAACATAAGAAAGGAGGAACACTGCAGCAGGCCTGTCTGAAGACTGTCTGTCTTGTTTTAACTGGAGTCCTTAAATCTTGTCTCCCAGGATGTCACCCACACGAGTCGACAAACACCCAGGTACCTACTTACTGCTAGGTGAACAGGGGCAACAGGTGTGAGGAAATATGCCCAACATTTCCACCCGTGTCAGGGATCGAACCACGGACACTCAGTGTGTGAAGCTACAGCGTTGCCTCTATCCATAAAAAAATTATGATATACCACAACAGAAAACGGAGAGCCACTGTTGGAAGTGCTTCAACAGTCACCCACTTGACTGTTTTACAACAGTGGTTAACAGGAGGCGCTACGGATTTAGCATTTTACATAAATTAATCCGACCCTTATACCAACCAGCGTCAGTTACGTTATAAATCTTTTCGACCTCCAAGTTATGCGTTTATCTATCTTTTTTAATTTTTGTAAAATAATATTTGATTTAGAGTGAGTACAAGAACTGATGTATTTTCAAATTTCTGTACTGCCTTTATTTGTACGGCAACAGAGTACAGTTGCTGAGTACTGATTGCACAGAAGGTACAATCTTCACCTATGGAATAGCGTTTGTCTTCGGGAAGTTCAAAATCTAATAGTTAAGGGTTATAATGGGTGACCAAAGGTGAGGAGTTATAATGGTAACCAATGGTGAAGAGTTATAATGGGTGACCAAAGTTGAAGATTTATAATGGTGATCAATGGTGAAGAGTTATAATGGTAACCAATGGTGAAAAGTTATAAGAGTGACCAATGGTGAAGAGTTATAATGGTGACCAATGGTGTAGAGTTATAATGATGACCAATGGTGAAGAGTTATAATGGTGATCAATGGTGAAGAGTTATAATGGTGATCAATGGTGAAGAGTTATAATGGTGATCAATGGTGAAGAGTTATAATGATGATCAATGGTGAAGAGTTATAATGGTGACCAATGGTGAAGAGTTTTAAGAGTGACCAATGGTGAAGAGTTATAAGAGTGACCAATGGTGAAGAGTTTTAAGAGTGACCAATGGTGAAGAGTCATAAGAGTGACCAATGGTGAAGAGTTATAATGGTGATCAATGGTGAAGAGTTATAATGGTGATCAATGGTGAAGAGTTATAATGGTGATCAATTGTGAAGAGTTATAATGGTGACCAATGGTGAAGAGTTATAATGGTGACCAATGGTGAAGAGTTTTAAGAGTGACCAATGGTGAAGAGTTATAATGGTGTCCAATGGTGAAGAGTTATAAGAGTGACCAATGGTGAAGAGTTAGTCTCCGGCAGCTTCTCTTCACACGACTCTCTTCTCACTGTGAATCAAGTGGTTCCTGCATATATAAAGTCAGGCTGGGACAAAGACACACTTGCTCTCTGAGAGTAATCTAGATGCCTTGAATAATTATTAAAACACAGTTATATAAACCCGTCACAAAGCTGGATTTGTACATATGTATTTATAATATTTTTTTACATATGTTTTTAAGGACAAATTAGCTAAATTAAACCAATTATGACATGAATTTTCTCTCTCTAAATAAATGCAGAAGAAAGAGAGAGAGAGAGAAAGTGAGAGAGAGAGAGAGAGAGAGAGAGAGAGAGAGAGAGAGAGAGAGAGAGAGAGAGAGAGAGAGAGAGAGAGAGAGAGAGAGAGAGAGAGAGAGAGAGAGAGAGAGAGAGAGAGAGAGAGAGAGAGAGAGAGAGAGAGAGAGAGAGAGAGAGAGAGAGACAGACAGACAGACAGACAGACAGACAGACAGACAGACATACAGACAGACAGACAGACAGACAGACAGACAAAGTGTACGTGTTGAGGGTCGTACAGATAACAGGCAGCCACAGGCAAGGCAAAGTTATTCCAAGACTGTAGGCAGACTGAGTGGAACATCCAATGGGTGTCTGGCGTCGCATCACTGAAGGTCGGCTGCAGATCCACAAGTGGTGACTGGAAGTGTACAGCTCTGCATTCTTGCCAGGTGGCCCTCGCCTGTTACCAGCTGGTGCCTCCGGCACTCCAGTCTAAATACACAATTTTGCTGAGCTTTGCTCTGTAAATTCTGGGGGAACTATTCTGGGCAAACTTCTTCCTGTCATGATAAGATTATTTTTTTTCTCTGTTGCTATAATATTATCTTTGCTACCAGTGGAATTGCTGATGTGCGTCAGACGATTCAGTGGCTCGGCAGTGGGTGATCGGCGCCTTCATGTCATTGTCTTCGAGGGCAGTCATAACTACCACTTAAATGACACCGAGTATATTTAAGAAGTGCAACATGCATATTCATATCTGGCTTTGCCAAGGTTGTAAGTTGTTAAGTTGATAAGTTGTAAATTGATAAGCAGCAGTTAGAAGAACTCTGTGCATCACGTTCTCCGCCAGATCTAGGACGGCCTGGTGATGAAGAGGCTGGAGTTAGGGAAGCCTAATGGAGAACATACTTGTCATTAGTTATCTGAAGCAGTGCCGTGACGTCGTTTCCCAGTGATTGTTCGAGCATGAGGACATATTCAGCTCCTGAATACCGGTGTGGTGGCAATTTGGAGGATCAAGAGGAAGGTGGATGGTGCTCTGGTCAACACTTAATTCAGTGATGCTCATCTTTACATACAACACTTTACCACTACGTAGATCTTGGGTGGAAAGACCTGCATGTAAAAACCAGAATCGAGTGTCAGAAGTTTGGCCAATAGACAACCAAGTGTAAGGCAACTCAAGACACTTGTGTTGTGTACGACAACAACTTCGTCAGTGCCCACCCTTGCACTGGAGTGTTGCAATATCACAACAATGGGGAAACCCCACAAAACTAATGGCACGACACGTGAGGTACACATGAGAGAGTGTGTTGCTCTGTATGTATGGAAGAGATGATTTTGCAGAGGTCAGGAGGAGAGAATACCCCATGCAACCTGGCCTTCCCCTCACTCTGTAACTCTTCCTGCCCAGGTGTTCAGGGGTTGGTGGGGCTCCTCTGAAGGAAGGTCCCACAGGGGTGTGTCTGCCAGGAGAGGACTGGTTGAAACACAGGGTGAGAGATGGAGGGGTTGAAACACGGGGTGAGACACGGAGAAATTTCTTGCTGTCTCCAAGAGTCACGCATCTCCTTGCCTTAAGGACGAGTCTCATCTTAAAAACTTTCTTCCTTCCTCCCAAGTCTCTCCCTCACTTCCTTTCACCGTCCATCTTTCTCTGCCTTCTCTCTTCCCCCCCTCTCACTCCATCCTCTTCCCCCGCCCTCTGTCTTCATCCCTCCCTCCCACCTTCATCCTTTCATCCTTCTCCCCCCCTCTCAGTCCCTCACCCCCCCCACCACCCATCCTTCTTTGAAGTCTTCTTACCATTTCTGATTTCCCACTGAAGACTGTACATTTCTGCTTGATTTCTGAATCTTCTTAATGTCCGTTCTCTTCTCTCTCTCTCTCTCTCTCTCTCTCTCTCTCTCTCTCTCTCTCTCTCTCTCTCTCTCTCTCTCTCTCTCTCTCTCTCTCTCTCTCTCTCTCTCTCTCTCTCTCTCTCTCTCTCTCTCTCTCTCTCTCTCTCTCTCTCCGACAATACACAATACCGTGGCCGCTACATTTTCCCTGACCTGACATCTGGTGATGGTGTCTGTTACGACAGAGATGTTCTCCTGGCTAGTACAAGTGTGTCTTTCAGTGTTCTCCTGGCTCATACAAGTGTGCCTACCAGTGTTCTCCTGGCTCATACAAGTGTGTCTACCAGTGTTCTCCTGGCTCATACAAGTGTGTCTACCAGTGTTCTCTTGGCTCATACAAGTGTGTCTACCAGTGTTCTCCTGGCTCATACAAGTGTGTCTACCAGTGTTCTCCTGGCTCATACAAGTGTGTCTACCAGTGTTCTCTTGGCTCATACAAGTGTGTCTACCAGTGTTCTCCTGGCTCATACAAGTGTGTCTACCAGTGTTCTTCTGGCTCATACAAGTGTGTCTACCAGTGTTCTTCTGGCTCATACAAGTGTGTCTACCAGTGTTCTCCTGGCTCATACAAGTGTGTCTACCAGTTTTCTTCTGGCTCATACAAGTGTGTCTAAAAGTGTTCTCCTGGCTCATACAAGTGTGTCTACCAGTGTTCTCCTGGCTCATACAAGTGTGTCTACCAGTGTTCTCCTGGCTCATACAAGTGTGTCTACCAGTGTTCTTCTGGCTCATACAAGTGTGTCTACCAGTGTTCTCCTGGCTCATACAAGTGTGTCTACCAGTGTTCTCCTGGCTCATACAAGTGTGTCTACAAGTGTTCTCCTGGCTCGTACAAGTGTCTACCAGTGTTCTCCTGGCTCATATAAGTGTCTACCAGTGTTCTCTTGGCTCATACAAGTGTGTCTACCAGTGTTCTCCTGGCTCATACAAGTGTGTCTACCAGTGTTCTACTGGCTCATACAAGTGTGTCTACCAGTGTTCTCCTGGCTCATACAAGTGGGTCTACCAGTGTTCTCCTGGCTCGTACAAGTGTCTACCAGTGTTCTCCTGGCTCATATAAGTGTCTGCCAGTGTTCTCTTGGCTCATACAAGTGTGTCTACCAGTGTTCTCCTGGCTCATACAAGTGTATCTACCAGTGTTCTCCTGGCTCATACAAGTGTGTCTACCAGTGTTCTCCTGGCTCATACAAGTGTGTCTACCAGTGTTCTCCTGGCTCATACAAGTGTGTCTACCAGTGTTCTCTTGGCTCATACAAGTGTGTCTACCAGTGTTCTCCTGGCTCATACAAGTGTGTCTACCAGTGTTCTCGTGGCTCATACAAGTGTGTCTACCAGTGATCTCCTGGCTCATACAAGTGTGTCTACCAGTGTTCTCCTGGCTCATACAAGTGTGTCTACCAGTGTTCTCCTGGCTCATACAAGTGTGTCTACCAGTGTTCTCTTGGCTCATACAAGTGTGTCTACCAGTGTTCTCCTGGCTCATACAAGTGTGTCTACCAGTGTTCTCCTGGCTCATACAAGTGTGTCTACCAGTGTTCTCCTGGCTCATACAAGTGTGTCTACCAGTGTTCTCCTGGCTCATACAAGTGTGTCTACCAGTGTTCTCTTGGCTCATACAAGTGTGTCTACCAGTGTTCTCCTGGCTCATACAAGTGTGTCTACCAGTGTTCTCTTGGCTCATACAAGTGTGTCTACCAGTGTTCTCCTGGCTCATACAAGTGTGTCTACCAGTGTTCTCCTGGCTCATACAAGTGTGTCTACCAGTGTTCTCCTGGCTCATACAAGTGTGTCTACCAGTGTTCTTCTGGCTCATACAAGTGTGTCTACCAGTGTTCTCCTGGCTCATACAAGTGTGTCTACCAGTGTTCTCCTGGCTCATACAAGTGTGTCTACCAGTGTTCTCCTGGCTCATACAAGTGTGTCTACCAGTGTTCTTCTGGCTCATACAAGTGTGTCTACCAGTGTTCTCCTGGCTCATACAAATGTGTCTACCAGTGTTCTCCTGGCTCATACAAGTGTGTCTACCAGTGTTCTCCTGGCTCGTACAAGTGTCTACCAGTGTTCTCCTGGCTCATATAAGTGTCTACCAGTGTTCTCTTGGCTCATACAAGTGTGTCTACCAGTGTTCTCCTGGCTCATACAAGTGTGTCTACCAGTGTTCTACTGGCTCATACAAGTGTGTCTACCAGTGTTCTCCTGGCTCATACAAGTGTGTCTACCAGTGTTCTCCTGGCTCGTACAAGTGTCTACCAGTGTTCTCCTGGCTCATATAAGTGTCTACCAGTGTTCTCTTGGCTCATACAAGTGTGTCTACCAGTGTTCTCCTGGCTCATACAAGTGTGTCTACCAGTGTTCTCCTGGCTCGTACAAGTGTCTACCAGTGTTCTCCTGGCTCATATAAGTGTCTACCAGTGTTCTCTTGGCTCATACAAGTGTGTCTACCAGTGTTCTCCTGGCTCATACAAGTGTGTCTACCAGTGTTCTACTGGCTCATACAAGTGTGTCTACCAGTGTTCTCCTGGCTCATACAAGTGTGTCTACCAGTGTTCTCCTGGCTCGTACAAGTGTCTACCAGTGTTCTCCTGGCTCATATAAGTGTCTACCAGTGTTCTCTTGGCTCATACAAGTGTGTCTACCAGTGTTCTCCTGGCTCATACAAGTGTGTCTACCAGTGTTCTCCTGGCTCATACAAGTGTGTCTACCAGTGTTCTCCTGGCTCATACAAGTGTGTCTACCAGTGTTCTCCTGGCTCATACAAGTGTGTCTACCAGTGTTCTCTTGGCTCATACAAGTGTGTCTACCAGTGTTCTCCTGGCTCGTACAAGTGTCTACCAGTGTTCTCCTGGCTCATATAAGTGTCTACCAGTGTTCTCTTGGCTCATACAAGTGTGTCTACCAGTGTTCTCCTGGCTCATACAAGTGTGTCTACCAGTGTTCTCCTGGCTCGTACAAGTGTCTACCAGTGTTCTCCTGGCTCATATAAGTGTCTACCAGTGTTCTCTTGGCTCATACAAGTGTGTCTACCAGTGTTCTCCTGGCTCATACAAGTGTGTCTACCAGTGTTCTACTGGCTCATACAAGTGTGTCTACCAGTGTTCTCCTGGCTCATACAAGTGTGTCTACCAGTGTTCTCCTGGCTCGTACAAGTGTCTACCAGTGTTCTCCTGGCTCATATAAGTGTCTACCAGTGTTCTCTTGGCTCATACAAGTGTGTCTACCAGTGTTCTCCTGGCTCATACAAGTGTGTCTACCAGTGTTCTCCTGGCTCATACAAGTGTGTCTACCAGTGTTCTCCTGGCTCATACAAGTGTGTCTACCAGTGTTCTCCTGGCTCATACAAGTGTGTCTACCAGTGTTCTCTTGGCTCATACAAGTGTGTCTACCAGTGTTCTCCTGGCTCATACAAGTGTGTCTACCAGTGTTCTTCTGGCTCATACAAGTGTGTCTACCAGTGTTCTGGCTCATACAAGTGTGTCTACCAGTGTTCTCCTGGCTCATACAAGTGTGTCTACCAGTGTTCTCCTGGCTCATACAAGTGTCTACCAGTGTTCTCTTGGCTCATACAAGTGTCTACCAGTGTTCTCTTGGCTCATACAAGTGTGTCTACCAGTGTTCTCCTGGCTCATACACTTGTATCCTCACGTATATATTAATGCCTCTCTGCCAGTGTATGACAACGGTTCAGTGTTTGTGTATATCTGCGGATGTTAGTTGATGTTGCTAGGTGACGTGTGTATGTGTGGGAGAGAGAGAGAGAGAGAGAGAGAGAGAGAGAGAGAGAGAGAGAGAGAGAGAGAGAGAGAGAGAGAGAGAGAGAGAGAGAGAGAGAGAGAGAGAGAGAGAGAGAGAGAGATAGAGAGAGAGAAGCAGACAGGAGTGAGAGAATTTTTTCTTTCAGCTTGAATAATACATCCGCAGTGTGCTGTTACTCTGGGTAGAGATAAGTAGGGGAAGATAGAGAGGGAGAGGAAGAGAAGAGTGGCGACAGAGAGTGTGAGTATTGAGTGAGAGGATGTGAGTGTGATCATGAGTGGGGTGTGGCAGCAGGCTGGCAGGTCAGGCTGGATCAAACTACCAGGTGTGTGTCGTGTCAATACCCTAATTGGAGTGGAGAGGGCGTGGCACGCCACTCTTGCTCCTCTGGCCGGGCGCACTAAGGGCGGGAGGCTTGCCTCGCCTTGCGCCGTAAACTGGTGTTATCCCTCGTAATATAACCCTGCTGTTACTACTGCTGCTGTTACTGTTGCTGTTACTGCTGTTGTTACTGCTGCTGTTACTGCTGTTGTTACTGCTGCTGTTACTGCTGCTGTTACTGTTGCTGTTACTGCTGTTGTTACTGCTGCTGTTACTGCTGTTGTTACTGCTGTTGTTACTGCTGCTGTTACTGCTGTTGTTACTGCTGCTGTTACTGCTGCTGTTACTGCTGTTGTTACTGCTGCTGTTACTGCTGTTGTTACTGCTGCTGTTACTGCTGTTGTTACTGTTGCTGTTACTGCTGTTGTTACTGCTGCTGTTACTGTTGCTGTTACTGCTGTTGTTACTGCTGCTGTTACTGCTGTTGTTACTGCTGCTGTTACTGCTGTTGTTACTGTTGCTGTTACTGCTGTTGTTACTGCTACTATTACTGCTGTTGTTACTGTTGCTGTTACTGCTGTTGTTACTGCTGCTGTTACTGCTGTTGTTACTGCTGCTGTTACTGCTGTTGTTACTGCTGCTGTTACTGCTGTTGTTACTGTTGCTGTTACTGCTGTTGTTACTGCTACTATTACTGCTGTTGTTACTGTTGCTGTTACTGCTGTTGTTACTGCTGCTGTTACTGCTGTTGTTACTGCTGCTGTTACTGCTGTTGTTACTGTTGCTGTTACTGCTGTTGTTACTGCTGCTGTTACTGCTGTTGTTACTGTTGCTGTTACTGCTGTTGTTACTGCTGCTGTTACTGCTGCTGTTACTGCTGCTGTACTTACTGCTGCTGTTACTGCTGCTGTACTTACTGCTGCTGTTACTGCTGCTGTTCTTACTGCTGCTATTGTTACTGCTGCTGTTACTGCTGCTGTTACTGCTGTTGTTACTGTTGCTGTTACTGCTGTTGTTACTGCTGCTGTTACTGCTGCTGTTACTGCTGCTGTACTTACTGCTGCTGTTGTTACTGTTGCTGTTACTGCTGCTGTTGTTACTGCTGCTGTTACTGCTGTTGTTACTGCTGCTGTTACTGCTGTTGTTACTGCTGCTGTACTTACTGCTGCTGTTCTTACTGCTGCTGTTGTTACTGTTGCTGTTACTGCTGCTGTTACTGCTGCTGTACTTACTGCTGCTGTTACTGCTGTTGTTACTACTGCTGTTCTTACTGCTGCTGTTACTACTGCTGTTCTTACTGCTGCTGTTGTTACTGCTGCTGTTACTGCTGTTGTTACTGCTGCTGTTACTGCTGTTGTTACTGCTGCTGTTACTGCTGTTGTTACTGCTGTTGTACTTACTGCTGCTGTTACTGCTGCTGTTCTTACTGCTGCTGTTACTGCTGTTGTTACTGCTGTTGTTACTGCTGCTGTTACTGCTGTTGTTACTGCTGTTGTTACTGCTGCTGTTACTGCTGTTGTTACTGCTGCTGTACTTACTGCTGCGGTTACTGCTGCTGTTCTTACTGCTGCTGTTACTGCTGCTGTTCTTACTGCTGCTGTTACTGCTGTTGTTACTGCTGTTGTTACTGCTGCTGTTACTGCTGTTGTTACTGCTGTTGTTACTGCTGCTGTTACTGCTGTTGTTACTGCTGCTGTACTTACTGCTGCGGTTACTGCTGCTGTTCTTACTGCTGCTGTTACTGCTGTTGTTACTGCTGTTGTTACTGCTGCTGTTACTGCTGTTGTTACTGCTGTTGTTACTGCTGCTGTTACTGCTGTTGTTACTGCTGTTGTTACTGCTGTTGTTACTGCTGCTGTTACTGCTGTTGTTACTGCTGTTGTTACTGCTGTTGTTACTGCTGTTGTTACTGCTGTTGTTACTGCTGCTGTTACTGCTGCTGTTCTTACTGCTGCTGTTACTGCTGTTGTTACTGCTGTTGTTACTGCTGCTGTTACTGCTGTTGTTACTGCTGTTGTTACTGCTGCTGTTACTGCTGTTGTTACTGCTGCTGTACTTACTGCTGCTGTTACTGCTGCTGTTCTTACTGCTGCTATTGTTACTGCTGCTGTTACTGCTGCTGTTACTGCTGTTGTTACTGTTGCTGTTACTGCTGTTGTTACTGCTGCTGTTACTGCTGCTGTTACTGCTGCTGTACTTACTGCTGCTGTTACTGCTGCTGTTACTGCTGCTGTTCTTACTGCTGCTGTTGTTACTGTTGCTGTTACTGCTGCTGTTACTGCTGCTGTACTTACTGCTGCTGTTACTGCTGTTGTTACTGCTGCTGTTACTGCTGTTGTTACTGATGCTGTTACTGCTGCTGTTCTTACTGCTGCAGTTCTTACTGCTGTTGTTACTGATGCTGTTACTGCTGCTGTTACTACTGCTGTTCTTACTGCTGCTGTTACTGCTGCTGTTCTTACTGCTGCTGTTGTTACTGCTGCTGTTACTGCTGTTGTTACTGCTGCTGTTACTGCTGTTGTTACTGCTGCTGTTACTGCTGTTGTTACTGATGCTGTTACTGCTGCTGTTCTTACTGCTGCAGTTCATACTGCTGTTGTTACTGCTGCTGTTACTGCTGTTGTTACTGCTGTTGTTACTGCTGCTGTTACTGCTGCTGTTACTACTGCTGTTCTTACTGCTGCTGTTACTGCTGCTGTTCTTACTGCTGCTGTTGTTACTGCTGCTGTTACTGCCGTTGTTACTGCTGCTGTTACTGCTGTTGTTACTTATGCTGTTACTGCTGCTGTTCTTACTGCTGCTGTTACTGCTGCTGCTCTTACTGCTGCTGTTACTGCTTTTGTTACTGCTGCTGTTACTGCTGCTGCTGCTGTTGTGCTGCTGGTACTGCTGCTGTTGTGCTGCTGGTACTGCTGCTGTTGTGCTGTTGGTACTGCTGCTGTTGTGCTGCTGGTACTGCTGCTGTTACTGCTGCTGTTACTGCTGCTGTTACTGCTGCTGTTACTGCTGCTGTTCTTACTGCTGCTGTTACTGCTGCTGCTCTTACTGCTGCTGTTACTGCTTTTGTTACTGCTGCTGTTACTGCTGTTGTTACTGCTGCTGTTACTGCTGTTGTTACTGCTGCTGTTCTTACTGCTGCTGTTACTGCTGCTGTTCTTACTGCTGCTGTTGTTACTGCTGCTGTTACTGCTGCTGTTACTGCTGCTGTTGTTACTGCTGCTGTTACTACTGTTGTTACTGATGCTGTTACTGCTGCTGTTACTGCTGTTGTTACTGCTGCTATTACTGCTGCTGTTCTTACTGCTGCTGTTCTTACTGCTGCTGTTACTGCTGTTGTTACTGATGCTGTTACTGCTGTTGTTACTGCTGCTGTTACTGCTGCTGTTACTGCTGTTGTTACTGCTGCTGTTACTGTTGTTGTTACTGATGCTGTTACTGCTGTTGTTACTGCTGCTGTTACTGCTGTTGTTACTGCTGCTGTTACTGCTGCTGTTACTGCTGTTGTTACTGCTGATGTTACTGCTGTTGTTACTGCTGCTGTTACTGCTGCTGTTACTGCTGTTGTTACTGCTGCTGTTACTGCTGTTGTTACTGCTGTTGTTACTGATGCTGTTACTGCTGCTGTTACTACTGCTGTTCTTACTGCTGCTGTTACTGCTGCTGTTCTTACTGCTGCTGTTGTTACTGCTGCTGTTACTGCTGTTGTTACTGCTGCTGTTACTGCTGTTGTTACTGATGCTGTTACTGCTGTTGTTACTGATGCTGTTACTGCTGCTGTTCTTACTGCTGCTGTTACTGCTGCTGTTCTTAGTGCTGCTGTTACTGCTGTTGTTACTGCTGCTGTTACTGCTGCTGTGACTGCTGTTGTTACTGATGCTGTTACTGCTGCTGTTACTGCTGTTGCTACTGCTGCTGTTACTGCTGTTGTTACTGCTGCTGTTACTGCTGTTGTTACTGCTGCTGTTACTGCTGCTGTTACTGCTGCTGTTACTGCTGTTGTTACTGCTGCTGTTGTTACTGCTGCTGTTACTGCTGCTGTTACTGCTGCTGTTGTTACTGCTGCTGTTACTGCTGTTGTTACTGCTGCTGTTACTGCTGTTGTTACTGCTGCTGTTCTTACTGCTGCTGTTACTGCTGCTGTTGTTACTGCTGCTGTTGTTACTGCTGCTGTTACTGCTGTTGTTACTGATGCTGTTACTGCTGCTGTTACTGCTGTTGTTACTGCTGCTGTTACTGCTGCTGTTCTTACTGCTGCTGTTGTTACTGCTGCTGTTACTGCTGTTGTTACTGATGCTGTTACTGCTGCTGTTACTGCTGTTGTTACTGATGCTGTTACTGCTGTTGTTACTGCTGTTGTTACTGATGCTGTTACTGCTGCTGTTACTGCTGTTGTTACTGATGCTGTTACTGCTGCTGTTACTGCTGTTGTTACTGATGCTGTTACTGCTGTTGTTACTGATGCTGTTACTGCTGCTGTTACTGCTGTTGTTACTGATGCTGTTACTGCTGCTGTTACTGCTGCTGTTACTGCTGTTGTTACTGATGCTGTTACTGCTGTTGTTACTGATGCTGTTACTGCTGCTGTTACTGCTGCTGTTACTGCTGTTGTTACTGATGCTGTTACTGCTGCTGTTACTGCTGTTGTTACTGATGCTGTTACTGCTGCTGTTACTGCTGTTGTTACTGATGCTGTTACTGCTGTTGTTACTGATGCTGTTACTGCTGCTGTTACTGCTGTTGTTACTGATGCTGTTACTGCTGCTGTTACTGCTGCTGTTACTGCTGTTGTTACTGATGCTGTTACTGCTGTTGTTACTGATGCTGTTACTGCTGCTGTTACTGCTGCTGTTACTGCTGTTGTTACTGATGCTGTTACTGCTGCTGTTACTGCTGTTGTTACTGATGCTGTTACTGCTGCTGTTACTGCTGTTGTTACTGATGCTGTTACTGCTGTTGTTACTGATGCTGTTACTGCTGCTGTTACTGCTGTTGTTACTGCTGCTGTTACTGCTGTTGTTACCGATGCTGTTACTGCTGTTCTTATTTTTATTACTGCTACTGTTATTGCTGCTGCTGTTGTTACTGCTGCCATAAAGCTGGTTGCAGGAATTAAGCCACAAGTGATGCTACTATCAGCTTACTCTCTACCCCAAGCTTCACATCCCGTCTTGTACTCTCTGGTCTACACCCAGAGTGTATCTCTGTGTATATACACTGAGAGATTTCCATTATCTTTTGACTGCTGATGTGCAGATGCAATGCAGCGTTAATAACGCTCGTGTAGACTGTATACTTTAAAAACTAATATACCAAGCCGCATTTTTTTCTCCTCGTCTTTATTCCCTCCCTCACCTCCCCATTTCTTCCATTTGTCTTCCTCTCGCCTTTATTTCCTCCTCCGTCTTCTCTTTTTAAGTTACACTTCATAAAACTTTACAAGTGTGTTCTGTAAGGTACTTTTTCTTTCATAAGCTGCCCTTGTATACCTGTTAGCGAAACTCTGCAATAGACAGCTGGTTGTTTGACAACTGTTGTGGGTCGCACCCTGGGGAAAACTAAAGCCAGTGTGTAAGAAACTCCAGAGCTGCTGGAGACATACAGGTGTCTCGTTAAGTGTATCCTCACACAGAGATGTATCTGATTCTGTCCATGTTTGTACCGCCATCAGATTATCCTGGTCACTCTATTTTCTCCCTATTCTTCTTCCTTCACCTACACTCACCCTTCACTCTCTTGTACCCCACTTTGCTCTCCAGCGTTCTTCAGCACGTGTCTTCCCCTACCTCCTTCCCTTTTCCTCTTCCTCCTACCTCCTACCTCCTCCTCCTCTTCCTCTCCTTCACTTGACAGCAGGACATCATAATAGATAATACAAGCGTCTTCAACAACAACCGTAGCGGCATCTTAATCCATTCCCGAGAATATTCTTAATTGCTTAAGTTTTTGATGTGGTTCGGAGAACACGAGAGCTGCTAACACAGTGTTGCAACAAAGTGAATGCAAGAGGCCTGAGCTTGCTACCATCTACAGCTCATAAGACTGCCATCCCCACGAGCCCCTTTGAGGCGGGGTAGATGGCAGACCAGAGGCCTAGCTTCTCCCTACGAGCCCCGTGAGGGCGGGGAATGTGGCTAGGCCTGGGGACACTTGGTCCCAAAGATGAGGAGGTACTTGTTCTTCCTCCCATGGGAGACTTAAGTCTCGAGACACTCCCCAGATAGGGAGCCAAGGCCGGGTCACCACTACTTGGAAAAGACCCGGGCCGGGAGAATACCGGTGAATAAAAAAAAAAAAAGTGAATGCAATGCTTGCAAGACTCGTTAGGCAGATAATAGAAAGCATATTACAGACTTCCGTACACACACTTCACCCTCACCGGGAACCAGTACATAATGCACACACCACGATGTGTTTATCTGACTACATATCTCTCTACATACACGCAATGAGAGAATGTGTATCTCTGTGTACATACACAGAGGTATGTGTGTATGTATTATACAGTGACAGTTGACCTCGAACCGTACTTTAGGTAATAGAGTATTGAGGAAGAAATACAAAGAGAGAGAGTTTACTGCCAGTCATAGAGCCAATGAACAACTGGCAAGGTACTCTCGGAAGGTACTCTCGGAAGGTACTCTTGGAAGGTACTCTTGGAAGGTACTCTTGGAAGGTACTCTCGGAAGGTACTCTTGGAAGGTACTCTTGGAAGGTACTCTTGGAAGGTACTCTTGGAAGGTACTCTTGGAAGGTACTCTTGGAAGATACTTTCGGAAGGTACTCTTGGAAGGTGCTCTTGGAAGGTACTCTTGGAAGGTACTATTGGAAGGTACTCTTGGAAAGTACTCTTGGAAGGTACTCTTGGAAGGTACTCTTGGAAGGTACTCTTGGAAGGTACTCTTGGAAGGTACTCTTGGAAGGTACTCTTGGAAGGTACTCTCGGAAGGTACTCTCGGAAGGTACTCTTGGAAGGTACTCTTGGAAGGTACTCTTGGAAGGTACTCTTGGAAGGTACTCTTGGAAGGTACTCTTGGAAGGTACTCTTGGAAGGTACTCTTGGAAGGTACTCTTGGAAGGTACTCTTGGAAAGTACTCTTGGAAGGTACTCTTGGAAGGTACTCTCGGAAGGTACTCTTGGAAGGTACTCTTGGAAGGTACTCTTGGAAAGTACTCTTGGAAGGTACTCTCTGGAGAGAAGCCGAGAAAAAGATGCCGTAATGTATACCTACTGTACAAAATAACAGAGAGCCGTCTCATGAAGCTGCGCACTATTAAAACAAAGTACTAGAGAGATATAGGAGGTGTAAAATAGACCCAGTGAAAAGCAGGGAGGCGATGGGCACAATAAGAGAACACTACGTCAACATACGTGGGCTTCGAGTATTTGACTTGCTGCCAGCAGATATCAGAAATACTGCAGTAAAGAGTGTAAAAGTGTTCGGAGAAAGCACTGCCTCCGCAGACTGCCAGATCAATCAGACTATGATGGATATGTGGGCCGGAGGGCCAACATATCCACTTAACGATGACGAAGGTTGAAGAGTTTTCATTTGCACTCAGTGAAGTAGAGGATAGTAGGGTTATTGTGTCAGGTTGAAGAGGTGGAGACATTGGATATGAAATTCGAAGTGGACAGCGAGCATGCAGTGCAGTTCCTGTCATTCTTCATTGTCTGAACTCCACAGAGCTACAAGAAGATTTGCATCAATTGATGCAGTGGTCGGACAAGTGGAAGATGCAGTTTAATGTAGATAGATGTTAGGTTCTAATCCTAGGAGAGTAAAATAGCTATGATAATTAGAAAATAAATAATGAACAACTTTATCAATCTGAATGAGAAAAAGATTTAGTTCTGGTTAGCAGTGTTTTTAAGCCATGGAAAAAGTACTTAAGTATCTATAGTGATGAAAATAGGATTCTTGGCTTCATGTCTAAGTATAAATAAAGGAAATCCTCGGGTTATACTTCATTATATATACTTAGAAAGGCATTATAAACATTATACTGCACAGTTGATCCCGCGTATAAAAAATCTTTCCATCGAGGATAGACTGAGGGCACTGAATCTGCACTTTGAAAAAGGCGTTAGAGGAATGATTGAAGTGTACACATGAAAAACAGGAATAAGTAAAGGGGATA